>NC_057810.1:121752777-122048241 GCF_018294505.1 Triticum aestivum | reverse complement strand
GAAGGTGATTTTTTAGTGTGTTTTAGTAATTTTGTAGCTAGTTAGATAGGTATTTAGATAGATATTTAGATAGTTAGATACATAGTTAGATAGATAGTTATATAGATAGTTAGATAGGTAGATATTTAGATAGTTAGATAGATAGTGAGATAGGTAGTAAAAAAATTTGGTTAGATGAGATGCTATATGTTGCATATCTTGCAAAAAAAATTGGTTCGATAAGATGAATCAATGATTATGACGAATAGGTGATAATGATGATGATGAATATGTGATGACGATGATGAATATATTCTTAATGTTGTTAGTTTTTTTGCCTACATGATGCAAAAATAAATGAATGCATGTTTAAATGTTTTAAATATGCTCTATTAGTTGTGATGTTCTAATTTTTTGTCGCGGTGGAATTTGCAGGCTTTGTGGTGTCGCATTTCATCGGAGTGACCGTGGTCCGACGCGTTGGTCCCCCTGAGCATCCCTCTGTTGTTCGACTACTTCCTCTACAACCGAGGGTGAGCTAGAAGTCCATCTCCTCCCTTTTTTCATATCACTAGATTTCATTCTCAAGTCACCTGGCGTAACCTAGGCATCTCCCATCCGAAAGGGTTGCATCGATAAATATGCATTCAATTGCGTATTTATCACTGTAGCTCTTTTGGATTGTCCAGCGTTTTCCACGGACAGCCCGAGGATGTGTAGATTGGGTATGTTCTCCATGTTCTACCTTGTTCTAAGATAGGATTCCGGCGGCGCCTCCCCATTGTTCTCCGGAGCACATTCTCTCGGCTATTTGCCAAGACGTGTATCTGGAGAACAGCGGGGAGGTGCTGCCAAAATTTTGTCTCAGGACGGGGTAGAATGGAGAACGTACTCAATCTACACATCCTTGGGTGGGATTAGGACCCATCTTTACCTATTAGAGATGTAGGTGGATTCAACGCGGTAGAAACTGAAAATTTGATGTGATTAATTTAAGTGAATCCTTAATTATGCTGTGTGGCTTGCAAAAAAGCAGAGCATGGCAGATAATCAGTGGATGTACAATGGTTGTATCCGTCGGAATCGAGTAACATCAGAGTGGATCATGAAAACCGATGTGTATTTGAAGGAGATATTCCGTCGTCCAATGAGAATTATCCCACCATGCCCCTGTGCGAGATGTGCCAGACGTCACTGTAGAAATCAGATGGACATGAGTGAGCACCTTCGCACGCACGGATATATGCCATGCCGATAAACATAGCCGAGCAGGACCGTGGTAGAGAGGAGGTGATGCGACAACACATTGATGGATATGAGGACGACGGGGTCAGGGACATTCTAGATGATGTCATTGTTGCAGAAACGGCATATGCGACACCTTCACAGAATGAACCGGAGGAGCCGGAGGCAACCGCAAAGGCCTTCTTGGAGGTCTTGGCCTCGTAGAAGAAACCTCTTTATGCAGGTGCGAAAATATCTCAGCTGGATGCCATCTCGCAACTGATTGCAGTCAAGGTTGAGTACGGCTGTAGCCAGAAATGCTTCGAATCATTCTTGGGAGTATGGGCTAACAGCCTCCCTGAGGGTCATGAACTGCCGAAAAGCATGTACTATACAAAGAAAATCACGAAGGCACTCTCTATGGATTATGAGAAAATAGATGTTTGCCCGAAGAATTGCCTTTTGTTTAGGCACGAGTTTGCGGATGACAAGTACTGTAGGCAGTGCGGTTCGTCTCGGTACATTGAGGTGGTCGGTGAGGATGGTGAGAAAAAGCAGCTAACCATCCCTGTTAAGGTTCTTCGGTATCTTGATTTTATAAAAAGACTGCAACACCTTTTCATCACAAAGGAGTCTGCCAAAATGATGAAGTGGCACAAGGAAGGTATAAGGTACAATCCAAAAAAATCGTACATCCTTCAGAAGGGGAAGCATGGAAGTCGTTCGATGAAGAATACCCCGAGGAAGCAGCCGAGGCTGGGAATGTCAGAATAGCCATATCAGGTGATGGGTTGAATCCATATGGTATGTCGTCCAATCCATACAGCTGCTAGCCCGTGTGTGTAATTCCGCTCAATCTTCCTCCCGGTGCCCTAATGCAACGCAAGACCATGTTCTTGTCGCTCATCATTCAGGGACCTGATTATCCGGGGAAGCAATTGGGTGTGTTTATGCAGCCGCTGGTGGATGCTTTGCACCATTCTTGGTACTTTCCGACGTTGACATACGACCGGGATCTGCAGAGAAATTTCTTGAAGAAAGTTTGGTTGCACTATTGCATGCATGACTTTCCCGGCTATGCTCTATTCTGCGGATGGTGTACAAGTGGGAAGATGCCATGCCCAGTGTGCATGCAGGCTCTGCGAATGATTTGGCTGAGTAAGGGTGGCAAGTATGTAGCCTTTGACCTGCATCGACAGTTCCTCCCTCCAGACCATCCAGACAGGGAAGACAAGAAGAACTTCATGAAATGCCGGGTTATTCATGAAGTAACCGAGACTCCAACATTTTCGGAGGCAGATGTTCTTGCTCAGCTAAAAGCTCTCCAGCCTAAAGTCAAAGGCAAAGGCAAAGCCAAAGCCAAAGGCTTCGAGGGATATGGTGAGACACACAACTGGACTCACATTACCCCCTTCTCGCAGCTTCCCTATTTCAAGGACCTCAAACTTCCTTACAATATCGATGTGATTCACACCGAAAAGAATGTGGCAGAGTCCCTTTTCCACACGATCCTCAACATTCCTGATAAGACGAAGGATAACGTTAAAGCTAGAGCCGGTAAACAGAGAATTTTTGATAGACCACGTCTGAACATGAAGCCTCCCACAGGCGGTCGAAAAAACAGGTTCACGCCAGATGCTGACTTTGTCCTTAAACTGCCAGAAAAAAAAGGAAGTGATTATCTGGCTGAAACACATTTTGAAGTTCACCGATGGTTATGCATTGAATATAAGTAAGGGAGTCAATCTTTCAACGAGCAAAGTGACCGGCCTGAAGAGTCATGACTACCATGTATGGATTGAGCGGATAATGCCAGTGATGGTTCGAGGCTATGTCCCCGAGCATGTCTGGCGAGTACTTGCCGAGCTAAGCCATTTCTTCCGCATGCTCTGTGCTAAAGAAGTAAGTAAAGACGTGATTGAAAAATTGCATAAGAAGGCACCAGAGTTGATAGTCAAGCTAGAGAAGATCTTTCCGCCAGGCTTCTTTACACCGATGACACATCTCATTCTGCACCTCACGAACGAGGTATTGTTGGGGGGGGGGCTGTGCAGAATCGCTGGTAGTACGGCCCTAAGAGACAGAACAAGCATCTCTGACAGAAATGTGGAAATAAAACTAAGATTGAAGCTTCCATAGATGAGGCAGTTATCCTAGAGGAGCTGTCAGACCTCAGGACATCATACTATCCAGAACACGTTCCCCATTTCATAACAAGGTGCCTCGATACAATATAGAAGAGCCGAAGTATAAACCCAGGCTCCATCTATTCAACGTGCAAGGTGGGAGGGATGGGGCCTCGAAACCTTATAACATGCCACGACAAGAGTGGGAGTACCTCATGTTCTATATCTTGCACAACATCAAGGAAGTTGAAGAAGTGTGGATGAGGTAATACCACTACACCATTCCTTTATGTCTTCCACATCATCATGTTCTATGTTCACTTAGTTCCGGTCTAACACCGCTTTTCTTTTTTCTAGTGATTTCGTTCAAGAGGAATGGACGGGAATGAATCCTCCTACTGAGGCGGAGGCACTTACTCTTCTCCATCATGGAAACCCTGGACGTAAAAATTTTGTTGCTTGGTTCATGGAGAAAGTAATTTTCCACACTCCCCTATTAAATACCTAGTTCAACACTTATTAGTTAACTAATGCACGCAACAATTTCAATTATACTTGTAGGGAAAAGATCCGAACATATCTATGGATGATGAATTGGGATGGGTTTCCATGTGTTTTGACCCTACTGTCATGACATGTAAAAAGTATGATGTGAATGGGTATCGCTTCCATCCAAAGGAGCACTAGAACAACTGGCCTGATCCCAAAACTATAAATACCGGAGTGTACACCCCCGGTCAAAATGCAGTAGACTACTACGGAAGGGTACAAAATATATACAAGATTAAATTCCACCAGGGGCGCGAGACCCTAAGTCTTCCTGTGTTCAAATGTCGATGGTTCGATCCGTGGGAGGGGGTAAAACATATGCCTTCCATTGGTTTGGTCGAAGTTAAACCATCAACCGTCTATGCCGGAGCCGATCTCTTCATTGCGGCTAACCAAGCTACACAAGTATATTATCTGCCTTACCCATGCCAGAAAGAGTACCTAAAGGGTTGGGAAGTTGTGTTCAAGGTGTCACCACATGGTAAGCTACCGAACCCGAATGAAGACGATTACTACAACATTAACCCCATGACATACGAGGGAGTGTTCTATCAAGAGCAACCTGATGATGATGATGTGGTTAGAAACGATGACGCTAGACCATTGGGTGATGATGATGTGGATCCAAACGACGACGATGCACGGAATGATGGTGAGACCATTGTCAATGAAAATGGCATACTTATGCTAGAAAAGTTAAACGAAGACGCTGATGACAAGGAAGAGCCTCCACCTCCGTCAGACAAGGAAGATGATATGATTGATAGTGATGATGAGACGGACCGAGAAAGAGGTTAAAACAGTGATGATTCATATGGTTTCTAGCAGATGTACGTTTCAAGTCTTTTTTTCTCTATAGTTTAGGAATATGCCTTTTTATGCATTTTTATTAATGTGTTTATTATGATGTATTTTCCTTAATTTCATTAATTTACTAATTTCTTATTCTCTTTTCAATGCAGGTTCGTGGAACATGGGCAAGGGGAAGGCCGACGACATGGGTTTCCTATGCAAGGTCGTCGGCCTGCCTAGTCGGAGTGGTCGAGCACGTAATCCCCCCCCCCCGGCTACTTGACGATGACTCCTCACAGGGAGGTCGAGGGAGAGGTGCCCCAAGAGGAGGAGGGGGCGGGGGGAGAGCCCCTAGAGGGCAAGGTGGTGGGGGGAGAGCCACTACAGGGGGTCGCGGCAAGAAAGAGCGCACCCTCACCGACTTAGGGGTGTTGTCTTCGAGGCCCTCCTCTAGTGAGGTACCCTCCTCTAGTGAGTGAAGGAAATATGCCCTAGAGGCAATAATAAAGTTATTATTTATTTCCTTATATCATGATAAATGTTTATTATTCATGCTAGAATTGTATTAACCAGAAACATAATACATGTGTGAATACATAGACAAACAGATTGTCACTAGTATACCTTTACTTGACTAGCTCGTTGATCAAAGATGGTTATGTTTCCTAGCCATAGACATGAGTTGTCATTTGATTAACGGGATCACATCATTAGGAGAATGATGTGATTGACATGACCCATTCCGTTAGCTTATCACATGATCGTTTAGTATGTTGCTATTGCTTTCTTCATGACTTATACATGTTCCTATGACTATGAGATTATGAAACTCCCGTTTACCGGAGGAACACTTTGTGTGCTACCAAACGTCACAACATAACTGGGTGATTATAAAGGTGCTCTACAGGTGTCTCCGAAGGTACATGTTGGGTTGGCGTATTTCGAGATTAGGATTTGTCACTCCGATTGTCGGAGAGGTATCTCTGGGCCCTCTCGGTAATACACATCACTTAAGCCTTGCAAGCATTGCAACTAATGAGTTAGTTGCAGGATGATGTATTACAGAACGAGTAAAGAGACTTGCCGATAATGGGAATGAACTAGGTATTGAGATACCGACGATTGAATCTCGGGCAAGTAACATACCGATGACAAAGGGAACAACGTATGTTGTTATGCGGTTTGACCGATAAAGATCTTCATAGAATATGTAGGAGCCAATATGGGCATCCAGGTTCCGCTATTGGTTATTGACTAGAGTTGTGTCTCGGTCATGTCTACATAGTTCTCGAACCCGTAGGGTCCGCACGCTTAACGTTCGTTGACAATATAGTACTATGAGTTATGTATGTTGGTGACCGAATGTTGTTCGGAGTTTCGGGTGAGATCACGGATATGACAAGGAACTCCGGAATGGTCCGGAAGTAAAGATTGATTTGTGGATAGTAGTGTTTGATCTCCGGAAGGGTTCCGGAATCCATCGGAAGGGGTTCCGGATGTTTCCCGAAAAGTTTGGGCACGAGAACACTTTATCTGGGCCAAAGGGGAAAGCCCACGAGGTTTTTGGAAAGCGCAAAAGGAAGTTTTGCGGAGTCCAGGGGCCAGACGCCAGGGTCCCTGGCGTCTGGGTCCAGACGCCGGGAACCCTGGCGTCTGGCCCGGGAGTCCGAGAAGGACTCTTGCCTTTCGGGTGAAACCGACTTTGTGGAGGCTTTTACTCCAAGTTTCGACCCCAAGGCTCAACATATAAATAGAGGGGTAGGGCTAGCACCCAAGATACATCAAGAAACACCAAGCCGTGTGCCGACAACCCTGCCCCTCTAGTTTATCCTCCGTCATAGTCTCCGTAGTGATTAGGCGAAGCCCTGCGGAGATTGTTCTTCACCAACACTATCACCACGCCGTCGTGCTGCCGGAACTCATCTACTACTTCGCCCGTCTTGCTGGATCGAGAAGGCGAGGACGTCATCGAGCTGAACGTGTGCAAAACTCGGAGGTGCCGTGCGGTCGGTACTTGGATCGGTCAGATCGTGAAGACGTACGACTACATCAACCGCGTTGATAAACGCTTCTGCTTAGCGATCTTCAAGGGTATGAAGATACACTCCCCCTCTCGTTGCTATGCATTACCATGATCTTGCGTGTGCGTAGGAATTTTTTTGAAATTACTACGTTCCCCAACAGTGGTATCAGAGCCAGGTTTTATGCGTAGATGTTATATGCACGAGTAGAACACAAGTGAGTTGTGGGCGATACAAGTCATACTGCATACCAGCATGTCATACTTTGGTTCGGCAGTATTGTTAGATAAAGCGGTCCAGACCGACATTATGCGTACGCTTACACGAGACTGGTTCTACCGACGTGCTTTGCACATAGGTGGCTGGCGGGTGCCAGTTTCTCCAACTTTAGTTGAACTGAGTGTGGCTACGCCCGACCCTTGAGAAGGTTAAAACATCACTAACTTGACAAACTATCGTTGTGGTTTTGATGCGTAGGTAAGAACGGTTCTTGCTCAGCCCATAGCAGCCACGTAAAACTTGCAACAACAAAGTAGAGGACGTCTAACTTGTTTTTGCAGGGCATGTTGTGATGTGATATGGTCAAGACGTGATGCTATATTTTATTGTATGAGATGATCATGTTTTGTAACCGAGTTATCGGCAACTGGCAGGAGCCATATGGTTGTCGCTTTATTGTGTGCAATGCAATCGCCCTGTAAGTGCTTTACTTTATCACTAAGCGGTAGCGATAGTCGTAGAAGCAATAGGTGGCGAAACGACAACGATGCTACGATGGAGATCAAGGTGTCGCGCCGGTGACGATGGTGATCATGACGGTGCTTCGGAGATGGAGATCACAAGCACAAGATGATGATGGCCATATCATATCACTTATATTGATTGCATGTGATGTTTATCCTTTATGCATCTTATCTTGCTTTGATTGACGGTAGCATTATAAGATGATCTCTCACTAAATTTCAATATAAAAGTGTTCTCCCTGAGTATGCACCGTTGCCAAAGTTCATCGTGCCCAGACACCACGTGATGATCGGATGTGATAAGCTCTACGTACATCTACAACGGGTGCAAGCCAGTTTTGCACACGCAGAATACTCAAGTTAAACTTGACGAGCCTAGCATATGCAGATATGGCCTCGGAACACTGAGACCGAAAGGTCGAGCGTGAATCATATAGTAGATATGATCAACATAATGATGTTCACCATTGAAAACTACTCCATTTCACGTGATGATCGGTTATGGTTTAGTTGATTTGGATCACGTGATCACTTAGATGATTAGAGAGATGTCTATCTAAGTGGGAGTTCTTAAGTAATATGATTAATTGAACTTAAATTTATCATGAACTTAGTCCTGGTAGTATTTTGCAAATTATGTTGTAGATCAATAGCTCGCGTTGTTGCTTTCATATGTTAATTTTGATATGTTCCTAGAGAAAATTGTGTTGAAATATGTTAGTAGCAATGATGCGGATTGGATCCGTGATCTGAGGATTGTCCTCATTGCTGCACAGAAGAATTATATCCGTGAGCTGCTACTTTTAAATATTTTGTGAGCTACTAGTTTTAACACAACAGATCATTTGGTCAACTGCTAGTTTCATTTGAGCTGCTACTTTCAAAATGCCAAGCAAGATTCTTCAGTCATTTCCAAATAGAAATATCACATCATTCCCAAATCACAACATAGCTCCATCAAAGCATACACAACAAACAGAAATCCATTTAGTATGGATTATTAGACCACCTAGAAACAAATGTGGCCAACATGCTAAAACCAAGAACTATGATAAATCCTCAGGCTTGCATAACCTTGTTCCTCTTCTTCATCTTTAGCTTCAGTTTCTTGTTCTTCTCGGTTAGATACATCACCCTCCTCTCTAAATAATGAGCTTTTAGCCAGCTCTTCTCCAATCCTGCATGAAGCTCCTCAAATGCACGACCAACACATTCGGTCGATGGCGGGTCAATCCAGACAACCCAATCACATTCATCAGGAAGCTGCAAAATCAATGATTGAACTAGAAAGAGGAGAAAGAGCAGAATCAAGTCAAGCATTCAAAAGCAAAAACACTTACATCAAGAGGGCAGCCGAGAAACGTTCTGCCGGAGCTTGCTCCTCCCCAGGCGACACGACGAGCATGAATAAGCCCGTGGCCAGGGCACCGCCGCAACGACCGAACCTCAAGGCCACAGAATGTCAGATCGGGGATGTAGAACTCCGATTGAAACTGAAGTATCCCGACGCCATCAACCTATCAGCAAAGCGCAACCCAAATTGATGAACCCTAATTCCGCAATATCACCCAAATCGACCCTGAAACTTACATTGGCGGCCACCGACGAGGTCGTAGAAGACATGCCCGCCATGCCCGACGTACCCATCGCTCACCACGCCGTGCCCCTGCCCCTCTCTCTTCGACCGCGGCGGAAATGCCCGATCCAGTTCTTGCTCAAAAATGACCCTGTCGTCGCGAGGAAGAAGAAAGAGGGTAGAGAGAGTGAACCGGTTAGTTGGGCCCAGATGTAAGGAAGGAGGGGCAAAAAAGTCAAATAAACGGCACGTTAGCGGTCAAACAGCCTTGACTGGACGGAAACGGCTCGGAGGGGCATTTCTATAAGGGCACATGACGGCAGAGGGGCACTTTTGAGCAGGCTTTGGAATTAGGGGTATATCTGATTAGGTGGTTCGAGTTAGGGACAAAAATGCAAATGGCCCTATTTTCTTCTCTTTATATAGTGACCTTACAAGCAAAAGAGACGATGAGTTAATGATGTGTGTTCTCTTATTGCTCGACTAGTGATCTAGAAGTAGTGTGTGATGTGATACGACCTTGAGTTTCTGTTATAGGCAACAAGGCGTAGAAATGAGTATACAATGATTTGATCATTCCGGGAGCTGTTCCTCCCCTTCTGGTGCTATGGGTACTATCTTGGCAGCAATAATTGCCTACGCACCCGTGTGAATGGTGCTCACCACCCGCGCTCACGCGCGCACACATATTTCTTTTCTCTGGACTAGCATTGATTGTTCATGGTTTCTTGTGGTTGCCACCGCTCTACGGTGTTTATGGTTTCTTGTGGTTGTTGTTTGGTGCTTAACGCGGTACACCAAAGATGAACCGTACCTTCGAGCGTTGTGGAGTGATGGACCGCGATGAGTGAAAAGGACAAAACCCATCCTTGCATATATACCCTCCTATCTTATCTGTGCCATTTTGGGAGAGCCCAGTAGAGACTTTGGTGTCTTTCATTTTTTGGTAATAACGTGTTGCAATGGTGCACAAGTGCATGTAAGAATTTTCCTAAAAAAGTGCATGTAAAGAAGAAAGTAGGATAGTTAAACTATAATTTTGAATTATATGGACATTTAAAGGAAATATAGTCATTGGTGTTATATATTCAGTACTACTCCCTCTTAAAGAAATATAAGACCGTTTAGATCCGTAAAGTAATGACTATGATCGCTTTAAGTTTTGCAACACCAAAGCTTTTCCTAACTCTTCCACAAATAAACCCTTTTTAGAGAAGGGAATGAACCATTTTGACCGAGTACATAGTGATTTTTCAAGTTAACCCTAACCAACGGTATCAAATGATCGCTCATATTTTAAAAGAACAAAGTCCCTACGACGGTGGGAGATTTGACATATTGCAATGAATAGAGGCTTTTCCTTTGACATCTCTCCCTCTAGTGTCAGGGGTTGATCTACTATAACAAGTCTAAAAAAGAAAAGAAAAAGGTACATAGGCTGAAAATGAGAAATTTTGTGGAAACACTACTGATTGGCCATGTGCATCGCTTCGAGGCCCATTTCCGGAAGGGTGAAAGGAAGAAGGAAATCTGCAACAACCGCCCCACCAGAAACTTGCTGCTTTCCCATCCTAGTTGGAGCAATTAACATCCCCAAAAAAACCTCGAGCAATTAACCAAAACCGATACAAACTGAAAAACCAATTTTTGTCAATCAATTTTTTATAATATGCAAGAATAAGCATATAATAGTGAAATTTCCGCAAAAAGAAGCTTGCAAAGCAAGAATGAATTAGTGGCATTGATATTATCCTTAAAGAAAAAGAAAAAAACTAAAATAATATCAAAATAATGAACTTTTCTAAGAAAAATGAATTAGTGGAATTCGCTTTACTGTTTCAGAAGAAATAAATAAAAAATAAAATAAAATAAAAATAATGAAGTTTTCTAAGAAAGAATAAATTGGTGGCATTGGAACTACCCTTTCATAAGAAACAAAACTAAAAAACAATTTTTAAAAAATAATCGATTTATTTAAGTAAGATTGAATTAGTGGCATTGGTATTACCCACAAAATGAAGTAAAAAGTAAAGTAAAATAATGACAAAATTTGCACATAATATACACATGAATTGCGCTTTGTTATAATATGCTAGAATAAACATATAATAGTTGATTTTTCTTTGCAAAAAAACAAAGTTTCTTGGTGCGTTGACGGTGGTTTTCGGTGGCCTCGTCGACCCTAGAAGCCCAAGCATGTAACGAAATGGTGGCTCTCGCAACTGACCTCCACGTTCATTCCATTTGCATCGCTTCAGACTGCGCTGAAGTTGTCTCGAACATCAATTCTGAAGCTCTCTACCGGTACGCTGCTATCCTTCGGGAAACTAACCATTGTCGCGCGTGGCTCGTTTCAAGCTCTCAAGTTCATCCACGAGAAGCGGGAATATAATGGGGAAGCTCATTCCCTTGCAAGGGCAACTTCTTCCATTCCTTTCGGGCACCATGTGTGGCTCTCTCTTTTGCCCAACATTATCTGTGTCACCATGAATGTTTGAACTTTTCTCAAAAAAAAAAACATGAATGTCTGAACTTTAATAAAGGATGCAGTTTCTCAAAAAGAAATAGTATAGAGGCCACATGTCAGCGAGATAAGTAGTATTATAACACCGAAACTCACATTGCATAGTATTATGTAGTTATGTACATAAATTAATTTTGTCATTTGTACTTGCTGATACGTAGGAAAGCGCCATGTGCCTGTTTCCTGATGCGAGAAACGTCCTGGAAGAAAGCGCCGAGAATGGAATTTTTGTGAGCAAGGATTAGGGGAGTGGGGTGAATGGACTGGTGGAGGTGGTTGGGTTTGTTGGCGCCTCTCCGTTGAACCTACGGTCCAATCTTTACGCCGGAGTGACCGAGAGCGCGCGTGTGCTTGAATATTAGGTGAGAGGAGCTGATTATAGCTCTTCCTGTATCTGATTTCATTGGTTGTTGAACTCAGATAGGTAGCTAGCGCTACGTAGCTATCTATCTTCTCTGCAGGCCATGTGCGACGCTCCACGCCCATTTCCGGAAGCGTGAAAGAATCCCACCAGGAACAGAAAGTAGCAAGCAGCAGCTCGGCTGCTTTCCCCTAGCTGCTCGATCAGTCCCTCTGCGCCAAAACCCAGCCAAAAACAAATCTAGCAACTTAATACAAGTAGAGTGAAATGCAAAATGATTACATAGAATGGAGGTTCTTCATCACTTCATCAGAGCGTACGTCAAGTCATATAGGCAGTGAATTAAGGGACCTGATTACATATACTGGAATTCACCGTGGCTACGAGTACATGATTACATAGAATGGATGCTGTTCATCACAGGGGTAAACAATGGAGCTGTGTTAGATAGATAGCTCCGGCACTTCTTCTTGGCGGCCTAGCATTGAAGCAAGCCTACTACAAGTAGTTACTAGATAGATTAGATTACTACGTACACTCATCACACTACCACAGCACCAACTGCGGCCGGCTGCTGAGGATGCATCCTCCACAGCGCCACTGCAGCACGGATGGAGAAGGCGACGGTGAGTAGGAGCTTGCACAGCACAGCCGCAGTGCGGAGAAGGTAAGAAACCTCTTGAGACCCGCCACAGATTTGAAGAACGAGCCCGATGAGTCCCACCAAGAGCGCCAAGTGGAAGAACGCCACAGACGCGTGCCAGATTAGCGGCCACCAACGGACGCAACCATCCACATCATCCTTGACCTACAACATTTGCCAATCACATCATAAGCGAAATTGGCGTCGCGGGGCGAGAGGGTTTGACGAGTGAGTGACGGGTACCTCGCTGCCGCTGCCGGCGGCGCGCAGGAAGAAGAGCACCATCGCTGGCACTATGAGTAGCAGGGAGAGCATACCAGAATAAACCAAGATCTCCCAAACTACCGAGGCCACGGTGCAGTTCTCGACGCAGGCCCGGAACACGACGAGGTAGAGGAATGTTGCAGCGAAGAGGACGCTGATGGTGCCGGCGAAGAGATGGAACAGGGCAACGGCAGCGGCGCGGGCCGCGCTGCTGCGTGCCAGTGCCCCCACGGCCGTCCTCACCAGCGCCGGCGAGATGGCCGCTTCGCGGGCAGCCAGCCTGGAGACCTCCTCTTCGAACGTCACGGCCGCCATTTTGGATGTGTAGTGGAGTGGTCGGTGACTCGGTGTGAGTGTGACTTGTGGCTGGGTTGTGTTACGACCAGCAGCCTTTGGGGGTCCTTTTATGCTGAATGAACTCTCTCTCTCTCTCTCTCTCTCGCTCTCGCAAGCGTGCTTGTGAAAAAGCAGAGCAGTAAAAGGTTCCCATGCATCGTGAATAACAGAGGAAAAATTTAGGAAATGGACTCTCAGAGAGTTTGAATTATATTGACATCTAAAGAAAAGAAATGGTCATTAGGGCTATACATTCAGTAATGTTTACAGCGCCCATGACCGGTTTACAATTTACAGCACAAAAGTTTCTCCCAAACACTCCTCCGAGAATAATTAAAACTGCTTGAGTCTGTACATTGTGAATCTTCAAGTAAAATTTCTCATATTTCAAAAATGACTGCAATGGTAGATTTGATATATTGATGCACCGTACCTAAAGGTTTTTCCCTTGTTTTCTTCTCTTTCTAGCTACCTTACAACCAAAATAGACAATGAAGTAATGATGTGGACTTCTCTTTGCACCACTAGTAATCTAGAATGTGATTTTTTTTTAAAAAAGGAGGATGACCCCCGACCTCTGCATCTGGGAGATGCATACAACCACTTTATTTATTATTCTCGAGGACCTTACAAAGTATTACAACAATTTGCCTGAATCCACCATCTTGGCAACATATGCCGCTACTCCTATCCAAAATGATGAAGGGGTGCTAGCTGGGCCACTACCCAAACCACCCACCTAAGCCAAACATCAAAAGCCGGAAGCCGAAACTCATTCGGAAGCCCCATCCGAGCCACATACTGGGTCTGGGGCACAATCCGGTCAAACGCACTCGTGTGTCATCGCCGCCATCTTCCACAGGTCTTCAGATCATATTGAGGCTTCTACCTTGTCTGGCCACTCAGCCATCGACGTCACCATGACGCCAGACAGCAACCTCTCCTCCTGCGCGAGCCCATCTCCGCACATCGGACGCCGAGTCTCCACAGCGCCATGCCATCGATCTCCGCCGCCATCAAAGTGTGAGATGAAACACCGCTCCACCATCCCTCCAGCCAGCACTTGCTTCAAGACGATGCCCCCAGAAGGGAAAGCGATAGAACGACGTCATCATCCGATCCGGAAGACCCAGATCTGGGGTTTCCCCCTGAGCACCCCGAACCTGATGGCGCAGACTGCCGACGATGCCTCGACCATCGGCAGTAGCTCCACCAGACGAGCGTCGCCTACGTCATCGCAACCTCCAAGATGAAGCTGACCAGAATGCATGTGTCGACACCGAACCGCCGCCACTTCCACCGCCACTTGAGCAGCCCCCGAGCAACGCTTTCAGGAAGGAGCACGGCACCGTGGTGTCGTCGTCGCTTTGAATAGGGGGTTCTGAGGTTTTCACCTGAGCTCCTAGGAGGGGTGGAAGGAAGGAGGTCCTCTCCGAAGCCTCCAACGAGGGAAGCAACACCCGAAGGCACTGCCATCGGAGTGGCCGCCACGCCGGCCAAGAGATTCCACCGGAACCCTTCCAGCCACCGGATCAGCAAGACCAGCACCCAAGAATGGTGACCGAAGCCACCAAGGGCCGGATCCGCTACAGATTGGAGTAGATCGGGGACGAGGACGAACATCACCATGGCCACCAACATCCAGCTAGGAACCGCCGCCGCAGCCGAAGCCCACCACCTCCCACCCATCCACATGGCCAGGGAAGTGGTCCACCTGTCCACGCCGGCGCCGCCCGCCGCCAAGCTGCGCCGCGTGCCACCAGCCATGGCCGCCGCCATGCATCCGAGCCGCAGGCGGGCCGCCAGCCGCGGGGCCCCGCGGGAGTGTAGAGCCGCGCCATGGGGGGGAGTCCCCGCAACCGCCGCCACGACGCGGGCTCCGCCCGGTGGTGGCCTCCGGCGGTGGCGAGGGGATTAGCTGGAGGAACGGCGGCGGCGAGGGGATTCTCCCACAGCCTCGCCCGCACGGCCAGCAGAAACCAGATCGAGCCCTGCTGCCTGCGGAGCTCCAATGCGCGGGCCCGGCCGCCAACGCTCCGAGCACAGCCGTGACCCCAACACACCAGATCCGGGCCGCTAGAGCCACGGTGCGGCATCCAGGCGCCAGATCTGGATCCCTGGCGCGCGAGCACGGCGCCTCCCAGCGCAGCCAAGCCGCTCCTCCGGACACGGACACCCCACCACAGCGCGCGCCCTCGAGACGCCAGAGCCGCGCGGGCTGGAACTCGCGTGCCCACGGCTCCTACGCCGCGACCTGCCTCCTCCTCGCGCCAGAGGCGCGCGCGCTAGCCACCCCTCCGACATGGCGTGCCGAGCAGCGCCGGCCCGCGCTCAGCCACACGCCGCAGCGCCTCGCGCCTGCCTCCTCCGCTTGGCGCAGCTGCCCCGCGCAGCCCACATCACGAGCGGGAGTGGAAGAGCCCGCCGCCGCCGACACCACACGGGCTTTGCCCGGGCGGCGCTCGCCGGCGACGACGGTGGAGGAGGGGGGGATGGGTGGCGGCGGTGCCCGGCGGCTAGGGTTAGCGCCCGGGCCGCTCGCGGGGAGCGACACAATACTGTTCAATCTAGAATGTGATGTGATAAGACCTTGAGTTTCTCTTATAGGCAACACGGTGTAGAAATGAATATACAATCATTTGATCATTGCGGAAGCTGTTCCTCCGCTTCTGGTGCTAGGGGTACTATCTTGACAGTGTCTACTCACCCGTGAACGGTCCTCATTTCTTTTCTCTAGACTAGAGTTCGTTGTCCTGGCCGGTATGCCATCACTCCATGGTGCACATGGTTTCTTGTGGTTGATGTTGGTGTTTAGCGCCTTGCACCAAGGATGAACTGTAGCCATGAATCACTGCTCTCACATTGTGGAGTGACTGATTGGAGTGTTTGACAAAAAAACTACCACAGTTCATGCATCCGTCCCACAGAACTCGACTGATTGTGATGAACGAAAAAGACAAAACCCATCCTTGCATAGATATCGTCTCATCTTATATGTGCCATTTTGGGATAGCCCAATTAGAAAATTTGGTAGGTTTTATTTTTTGGCAATAGCATGATGCAGCGCCGCACCAGTACATTACATGTAACTTTGAATTATATGTATCCTCTTGTTATTTTTGTTTTTGGGCTCGTTGCGCTGGTTCCCTCAGCGGAACCCCTTCTTGTGCTACCTTAGGAGTTTGTGTTTGGTGTGTGTGTCGTCTTCTGTATTGCTACTTTGTTGGACTCGCCTTGTGATGGTTGCTTTATATATAAAGCGGGGCGAAAGCCTTTTTCGGCATTGTATGTACATTTAAAGGAAATAGATGATCCTTAAAGGTAGATATTCAATAGTAGTGTTTTATAGTGATCATGACCGGTTTACATTTTACAACACATAAGTTTCCCCTAACTCTTCAAAGAATAAACATTTTCTAGGGAAGAGAATAAACCTTTCTGACTGAGTGCATTGTGAATCTTGAAATCATCCTATCCACGGGAATCCAGAATCTCTCATATTTCAGAAGAACAAAGTGCTCACTCAACACGGTCAACGGGCGGCAACACTACCCCTCTAGCGAATGGACTCTTTCCTAGTGAACTCAGTGTCAGTGAGTTGGTTACCAAACTCTTGGAGGTGGTTAGCATATTGTAATTGTCATCATGTATTTTCGGAGACGGATCCATTCTATAACCACCTGGAATAAATAAGTATTACATGCGATTTTCTAACTACATGCGGTTACTCATGTGGAACTGCCTCCGCTGTTCAGCATTACATTACAGGAGGCTTTGTCCCTCTATGTCACAACCACTTTCGGGGGCCGCTTTTCATGCATGTTTTTTCTATTACTGATGTTTCCTGCTGCGCATGCCATTTGCAGCCGCCCAACGCCGTGGCTATTACAAGGCCGATGCTACCCCATCCCGGCTAATCACGCAGCTGTCCAAAGCTACACCTCCCTCTTCGCCTCTACTTCGTACATCAGCACCATCCTACTTCCCCTACAACCTGATTGAGTGCCGCTCATGGAGGAAGAGGGGGGACATATGCTGGATAAGGAGGCCGCGTAGGAGGAGGATGCCCTCGTGGCTGAGGAGGGGTGGGATAGTCGTGACACGCGAGATGCCTTTCGGGAGGATCCCTCCGTCGTCGCTAAGTGGGAGGGGTTGGATCCTCGGTAGTTGGTACGTGCTATATTGGTATCCCCTATATGGTGTGGTGCCAGGCCGAAGATCTCCCGACACCATGCCCAAGTCTACCAACGCAGCTTAAATGCCCTACCACAACAGGTTCCTCGCCATCTCACTATTAAGGAGGCATGTGATGATTGCTACGCCTCCTATGCCTCGTCCTTTCACCTATGTGATGTGTGATATATTTGAGGAGACTGTCAACGGTAGGCATTGGCGGTGCAGTGGAAGCAAGCCTCCTGGTACGAGTTCGAGGTGGCTCAAGCGGAAGTGGCAGAGAGGCAGTGTGCCTTCTAGTGTGAGTTCGAGGCGGTACATGCGGTAGCAGCGGAAACAAAGTGCACCATCTTGGACCATCATTGTAAAGGAGGCATGGGATGAAGGTGAGATAGCCCAATTTCGTTGTGCTAGGGACCGTGGTAGCGCCTACCAGCTACTCATGTCCCCTACAAGTATCACTCTGACATCAACCATGCCAGACCGTCACAATGTCGCAACTAGTCATCGAGCTGACTCGTCAAATATGCATGTACTCGTGCTTAAGTTTCACCATTGACTCGGGATCAAGATGCAGGATATAAAGTTGCTACATATATAAAAGGATAAATTTTGAACAACTTCACTACTAATTATGTACGAGGAAGACACTAATTGACGTTTCTTCTACTAGGTAAGAACTTTGTTATGTCAATTGAAGTGTAGAATCCCTCCAAATGAGTGTATGAGTATTGAGTTGATGCAAGCATAAAAGAAATAGAAGTAAGAAATAGCTGCATTATGGTGACTCGCGCGTCACCTTCAAAATATTATGTGTTTTACACGCAACAAGGACACTGCGGATGTGCCACTCTACTATAGTTGCTGTAGAAGAGTAGGCCTACCAGCACAGCTCACACTAGCTATGTTTGACTAGTTACTAGTTGGCTCAAATCCCAAGTTTTTTTATTTGAATTGTACAATTTTAAGATAAATAACTTGTATTCCGTTTGTCAAATTGTCAATATAGGGCTACCCACGCAAACCCTAAGAGAGGGGGTAGTTTGCATGATAAAAGTTATGTCTAGCTAGCCTTCACCAAGCGGAACCAAGTGTGTTATCTGCTAGTCAACCCATACTTATGTGGGGACATTTTCTTCACCGTTGGTTGCATGTACTATATTGATGCCACTGTAGCACATGTTTGTGGTTCTTCTTTCTAGGTGATGGGAGAGTGCACGGAATTGATATGTTTTTATAGGCCGATTGCTGCCAATTAATTTGAAAAATCATGCATTGATCCGATTAAAATCGTGAAACAAATAAAAAATTGAATACCTCAATTGAATGGGAAAGCTTCAAAATTAGGGGGCACAGTAAATCAAAAAGCATTTAATGAGAGAGCTCCAAGAGAAATTGTTGACCCGGTCAAAATCAGGTGAGCCAATTTCAGATTGGAGGTCTCAATTGAATGTGAGGCCTGAAAAATTCGAGAGCATATTGTATTTAACTATTTATAGATAGATTTATAGATGGAATTTGTGCTTGAATTTTCCTTTGTCACATATGTGCACACTTTCCACACAATGTACATATAGGCCTAAACCACATCGGCAGGTTAGTAATCAATCTAAACAAGAGTGTATATAGGTTGTGAAAAATTGAAAAAAAAAAGTGCGGG
The DNA here is from genome assembly GCF_018294505.1 of Triticum aestivum. Lineage (NCBI taxonomy): Eukaryota > Viridiplantae > Streptophyta > Magnoliopsida > Poales > Poaceae > Triticum > Triticum aestivum. The sequence continues at coordinate 122,029,270 of NC_057810.1, read as the reverse complement.
GGAAGCATGGCCTTAGAGTAGTTATTTCACATATATAAATTGTGGTGCTTCATGAATAAATTCAATTAGTTTTTTATACAAGAAATTCAAGTAAATGTAACAGCAAAATAAATTCAGGTAAATGTAAAAAAGAAATATAGCTGGGCAAATGCACAGTGTACCTTGCTACTCTTTTGTGATTCTAATTGAATATATTTATGATAAATGCCATGTTTAGCTAGCTAGCCTTTACCAAGCCGAACGATAAGGCAAGAAAGTGACATCACAGGATGTAATGATAACTACTTTTTTGTTGTTCCACTGTATATATTTATGATAAATGCCATGTGTGGCTAGCTAGCCTTCACCAAGCCGAACGATAAGGCAAGAAATTGACATCGCAGGATGTAAGTGCAAAGCAAGAAAGCAACAGAACGAAAAGGAACCATGCTAAGCACAGCGGCACATGGAATCATGTGTGCTCGTTTCCTGAAGCGTGCAACGACCAAGAGTGTAGACATGCAACTGCAACCTTCAATTACTGGCCGAGAAATTAAGGAATTTTGCTCAGCACGCACATGGAGTGGAGTGAATTGGACTTGTGCGTCTCTTCTTTACTAGGGACGGAGTGAGACCGCATATGTGCCTCAGTTAGGTGAGAGGAGCTGATTAGGAAGTTAAGTACTGTAACTAGCTAGTATTGTCAATTCTAATTTAGTTGTTGAGCATGGCTAGCACTAACAGTCCTACGTACTCCCTCCCTCCGGAAATATTTGTCATCAAAATGAATAAAAGAGAATGTATCTAGATGTATTTTAGTTTTAGATACATCCCTTTTTATTCATTTTTATGACAAGTATTTTCGGACGGAGGGAGTACTTCACAAGCATCGATGACCATCATGAACCCACTGCCATCCAGTCAGCCATAGCGTATATGGAATGTATGCTCGAAATTTTCCTCATTTTTGTGTGCGGCAAGAAAATGGTGCTACATCTGAGAAACAACACCATCACGCTCTCCCGCTGGCCACTCCAGGCCCATTTCAGGAAGCGTGAAAGCAACAAGACCACTCCATCCGCGGGAGGAAGTTGCTTGGATGCTTCCCCCTGTAGTTCCACGCCCAGCAAAGCAATTAACGCAACGGATACAAATCAGCAGTGAAATGATATATGATTACATAGAATGGAAACCCTTCATCAGAGCGTACGTCAAATCATATAATATGCCCACAGCCACAGGTAAGGTAAATAACCCATGCTAGCTAGAGTTCCGGTTCAGACTTCATACTAACTAAACAGCCATAGTGACAGCTCTGACCTAGCATCGAATCAAGCTTACTAGGAGTATACTACTAGATACTCCCTCCGTTCCAAATTACTCGTCATGGTTTTAGTTCAAATTTGAACTAAAACCACGACGAGTAATTTGGAACGGAGGGAGTAGATAACTAACCATCACACGACATGTCCATCTCTTATCACTAGTAGAAAAAGGGTCAAATGTGAAGCACATTAGTGCCGGTTTGTAAAAAAACCGGCACTAATGTGATCAATAGTGCCGGTTCATGGCTGCGATCAATAGTACCGATTCGTGTTGGGCCTTTAGTACCGGTTCGTGCCACGAACCGGTACTAAAGGGGTAGTGGCAGGCTGGCGTCAGGCCGGGTCCCCACGAGCCCCTTTAGTACCGGTTTGTGTTACCAACCGGTACTAAAGGTCTAACCTATAATACCGGTTCGTGCCACGAACCGGTACTAAAGGGGCCAATTTTCAAACTCTACCCCCCCCCCCCCGTGTATCGCCATTTCAGTTTTAAAAAAATCGAATGAAAATGATAAAAACTTCAAAAAATAAAATCCATCGAGATGTAGTTATATTACTATATCTACTAGTTAGGAAAATTTGAAAACTTAAATTTGGACATGTTTTGCAAAAAGTGTAGGGAAAATGTAAAACGGCTATAACTTTTGCATACGATGTCGGAAAAAAATGTATAATATATCAAAAAATTCAGCATGAAAATCCACATCCGATGGAGACCGCCTACGGCCTGTTTGGAATTTTTTATAATCCTCAAATTCGAAAAGGAAAAAAGATATGGTCAAATTTGAGTTTTTTTAAAAAAATTTGGTTAAATTTGGTCAAACTACTTATTCAAGAAGTATTAATGTTACTACATAATTATTCAAGAATATTAGTGTTACTAAATAATTATTTCAATTTTTTGAATTTTAGTCAAACTATGGTCAAACTTATTCAAGAAATATTAGCGTTACTAAATAATTACTGTTTTTTTAGAATAATAGTTTCAAACTCAAATGGTGAAATGTGTGACTTCATGCTCAAGCTAAACTCCTGAGGGTTAATAGGGTTGACATCTTACTATTGTCAGGAAAACAACAATTGCAGACTCGGAAACGAATAGAATCCGAAAGTTAAGCGTGCTCGGGCTGGAGTAGTGAGAGGGATGGGTGACCGGTCGGCAAGTTAGATGATTTGGAATGAGTGATCCACACTTGAGCAGTTAAGAGAGGTGATTAGTGACTAAATCATCAAATAATTCAGAAAAATTAAAAACTGAAAAAAAATCAAATTTTTTTTTGAAAATTTTCAAAAAAAAACTTTAGTACCGGTTGGTAACACCAACCGGTACTAAAGGTCCCCCATACTAGGGCGCGAGCTCACGCCACGTGGTGGCACTTTAGCGCCGGTTCGTGCCGAACCGGTACTAAAGGGGGGGGGGGCTTTAGTGCCCACACTTTAGTGCCGGTTCCATAACCGGCACTAAAGGCCCTTACAAACCGGGTTTAAAGCTCCGTTTTCTACTAGTGTATTTCTTCACAAGAGCAACATCCAGAAATAAGAGACGAGTGGATGCACAAGGCTCCTCAGCGATTTGGGCTTTCTGGCCGTCGGATCATTTCCTTCATGCAATTCCCGCCGTTGGATCTCACTCCGGATCGATTTCAGCCGCCGGATCGAAACCCGGCGCTCGCAGACCGTCCGATCTGGACCGACGCGCCCCGGTTGTGCCACCGCGTGTAAATAGCCTGCCCCGCCGAGGGCATTTCCGTCATTTCGCATACAAGCGTATAAATTGCCGTGCCGCCCATGGAGAAACCCTAGCCACCTCTCTCCCGCACTCGCGCAGCCCATCTCTCTTCCTCCCGTCACCCCCCTCCTGCCTACTCTCTCGATCCCCACTATCGCCGCCTCGGTCGCCGGCCGATTCCGGCCGCTCCGGCGAGCTTTGGCGCCACCCAACACACACACAGCTGCTCCTGGATGAGCTCTACTAGCTTCACCGCGTCGATCTACTTTTCCTCGCCTCATGCGGTCACCCCCATCGATTTCCCCCGCTAGGGTTTCGATGGTGGGGGTGGGCCTCGCCTCCGGCGGCCGGTTGCTCGTTTCCCCGATCTCTCGATCCCGTTGATGCGTCCCTGCAGAAGAGAAGATGCGGAGGGAGGATAGGAGGAGGTAGGCGCCCTGGGGTAGGGTGGTCTTTCCGGCGACGATAGGGCTGGCCGGCTGGAGTTGGATCGAGATCCCGGCTGGCACGCCTCGCCTCCACCTCCCTCTCCCACCTCTCTGCTCCCAAAACCCTAGCAGCTCCCGCCGTCGCCGCCGTCTACTTCGCCCAGCCTGCCGGACCGCCTCCGTCCACTTCCCCGGTGTCGTCGCGGTCGTCCTCGCCTGCACACGGCAAGAGGAGCGCCCCCGCCCTCTCCTCTCCTCCTTCCCTCATCACGAGCCAGGACAGGGAGGGCCACCGTGGCCGGGCAGGTCAGGTGGCGCGTCCAGATCACCGAGGAGCCGCCCGCAAGGTCGGCCATGGCGCAACCGAGCAGAGCAGGTGAGGAGGGAGACGCGGGTTCCTCTTTCCCGCTGCTTGCTTCGTCGCCGGTGCGGCTCCGATGGACTCTGGCGGCTCCTCTCTGTCTCCTTCCTCGCCCCCACACGCGGCTCCACTTCCCGCTGGCCATGGGGCTGGCCGGCAGCAGCGCCTCCATCCCTGCCGCTGCCAGTCCCGGCGCCGCCGACGGGTCCATAGGCAGGTAGCCCCACCACTCCTTCCTCCTCCCCCTTCCTTCACCACGCCCTCCCTTGTTGCATCCTCTATCCGTTTAATTTCTGTTTTCCTGACACATGTTGATCTGTAGGTTTATTCGTACAAGGTACTCTTGTGAGTATTTTCCATTTTGAAATTGAAAATAAGCTGTCAAAACTGAAATAAATTGGAGTACTGAAGATCTGCTTGTACTGCCATTTTTTCCTGTTGCTAAGAAGGAGAGTACTAAAGAGGCAAGCTGAAGAGGAAGGTTGGAAGAAGGAGAGTTATGATTGCCTCTTCCTCCTGTTGCTAAGGTAAGATATACGCATACAATACACTCACGTGATTGTTTCAAGGGGATTCTAGAATTTTTCCTCAAAGTGATACTATTTGCATATTGAAGTTATCCCTCCACAATCCATTTCGTTGCACTTCCTCCAGAAAGATAATATGATCTCCATAGAGGATTGCTCAGTAGAGTTTTTTTATGTTCTCTTTATTAAAATATTTAAGGCTCCGAGCTTCAGAGAATCAAACTCAGGTTCACTATACCATTTTTCATATGCTTATGCTTGAATTGGAGGTGAAGTCTCATTGTATCAAACCACACAGTGAAACACATATACACATACGACTATACAAGGAAGTGTAAAGAGGTGTGAATGAATAGCATCGGTTATGTGTGTTAGGAATATGCTCTATTATTTTTGCAAGAAGAAACTTGCTCTAAGCTCTGTGTGATCAATTTTATGTGTTTCTGCTGTACAGTGTCACAGGCAAAAGGACCAAGTGCGGGCGGGTGAGCATCAGGAGTACAGTTGATTGGCTTCGGCCTTTGAGTTGCTGCTGGCTAGCGGTGCTGCTTCTGAGCGTCTCCTCACCCCTCACTCATGTGGCCCCTTCAACTGGTAAGATCCCCCCCCCCATCTCTCTCAAGACTTTGCTGATTAAATATTTAATAACAAATACATACCATACATTGAGCTAGATTTGGTTGCCTGAAAAAGGAAAAATACGTCTCTTTGTGTAATTGTGTTAATCAATTTTAATCTTTCTTGCTTTTACCTTAGTCTTGCTCAATATGGTCTTATACTTTGAAACTTCTAATCTGGTTAACATTAAGCTTTTGAAGTTTTAGTTATACCTGTGTTGATAGTCATTAGAAGACAACTAAACAACAAAAGGTTAGAGTTCAGTTTCAGTTATGTATCAAATTATTTATTTAATTGAGATGTCTGAGATTTAAATTAGAAGAAATTTTATTAGCTTTGCCATGTGGCTACAAAATCCCCTCACTATTGTTTGATCTTGACAGTCTCTGAACCTGTTATATTCTGTAACTTTGGAGAACATACTGGACATTAACTGTTGCTTGAGATATATTAATCTGTTCTATTTGAGATATATGGGTCATTGGATAAGTAGGATCCTCTATACCGAAGTGAACATGTTAGAAGTATTTACTAGCTCTCCTCTGCTTTTTTCTGCAGGTGGCACTTTTGCTTGTGTCTTGTTATCTTTTCAAAATGGTGAAGCTGACAATGATAGCCTGTATCACTGATGGCCTTTCATTTGCGGAGTGCTTAGATGGTGGTTATGTTAAGGATGTTGTCTTCTACAAGCAGCAAGCAAAATTAGTCACCTTGCCTCTCTTGCACTTAACATTGTCTAATTAGACTTTTCAAAATGATTATCCAGGACTGCTTGGCCTCTCGTTTCGATTAGCCTATCATTAAAGTTGGAAACACCAGAATTCACGCTTGCGTACGAGTAGGTACCAACTCTCTTCTTTACTCTTTCATGGTGAATCCATTTTTATTATCCCCTGTTTGATAGTTTTTTCTCCTCTTGACCCAAATAAAGAGATTTGATGTGATGATTGAGGTAGAAGGCTAGCTGAACGTATTGATCAAATGTCTGCTGATGTACTTTATTATTCTTTGTTTCATTGTTTTTTGTATGGTGACCGTGAACTCTATAGGTAGAGGAGCAGAGGACATAAAGGTGCATAGCTATTTTGTCACTACTAATATATATGCCTAATTAATGCCCACAAAGTTTTAATGAGATAATAATGAGAGATTATCAAAGAACAGAGCTCTCTGGTACTTCATATATGTGATCCTTTTAGCAGCCCACAAGGTGTCTCGGGACATGCTCATAAGAGGATAGGATGTGATACCTGTTTGCTCAAACGGTCCAAGACTTGGATGAACAGTTGGAATAAAGGATCTCTCTCTGTATCCACCTTGGAAAAAATAGAATCAACCCTTCCTCTTATTAATCATGTGCAGCCTCTTTAATTTGCCTTCCTAGCCTGTGTCATTTGGTTCTGAATTTTTTTTCTGCTATACAACTTAACAATTTAATTTCGTGTGTCATGTGAAGAGATGTCCAGGACGATCTGAGTCACATGGGTTTCCTGTTCTCAACTTCTCGTGTTTGATTTTAATTCTTTTGCTTTTTGGTTAACCAGAGCTCAGAATCAAGATTAAGATGTGCACTCATATAACCTATGCGGTGTCATGGTTTTGAAATCCTGCTCCCCATGGCTCACTATTGCATTTGGAAGTTGGAACTATATCTTAGATTGATTTGCTATGATGGGATATAAATAGCAGCCTTACTAATGTGTCACTTTACTTGGCTGCTTGCTGCTGAAACTTCTATATTTCTATTTCAGAAAGTAGTTGAGCACAAAGCAAACAAGGTGATGTTTGCCCATAGATGCCTGATGATGATCATTTCCTGGTGAGTTTGTGTTGCCCATAGAGAACTTGAAATAGTCATGGCTGGACCTATGAATGAAACAATAACAGTCATGCATTCGGTATGCTCTTGGTAGATATTTTCTGATTATGCTTGTGCCTGTCAATTTGTATTAATGTTTATTTTGTAGGGTTAATTATCCTTTTGCCCTCAGTGGTGTCCATGTGCTCAGTTTTGCCCTCAGATGCAAATTGTCCTCAGTTTTGCCCCTAGTCCGAGCACAGCAACTACGACGAGGCCAAACGGCCATATTTGAGTCCATTCCGTCCGCCGGCGTTAGTAGTTGTGGGTCCGGAGCTTACACGTGGGACCGCGTGGACGTGGGTCCGGAGCTGACATGTAGGCCCCTGCAACTAAATCCCCAAATCATTCTAGCTCACACCCATCCGCCCGGCCGGCTGTCCTGCGCCGCCGCCGCCGCCACCTGCGCCTCGGCCAGCACCTGCCCCGCCACCAGTTGCACGGCCTGCTCCGCCGCTACCTCCCTGCGCCTACGCTTCACGGCTCATTGTGATGCCCACCACCTTCCTGCGACGCCACGGGTGGGGCGCCCGCCACCTGCTCGATTCGCGGCGCGGCCTCCTTCCGTGCGCCCGGCCGGAGCGCTCAAAGGTGGGGGGCTGCTGGAGCTATTTGAACTAGGAGGAAGAACCCTAGGGCGAAATGGTGAGCAGCGGCGACCCCGGAGTATTTGGCGAGGCAGGCATCGGGCCGGAGATCCGCCGCGTCCACGACTGGGTTCCCGAGGGGTAAGTCTCGCCTCTTGTTTAGATTGAGCTTAGTTGTGCATTTGAACACTCGATTCGAGTAGGTTTGCCCAATTAGTGTGCTGATTGCGTCTCTGTTTTTCGCCGGTTAGGATGGAGTTGCGGTTTGCTTTCATGGTGCACATTAGAAGGGACCGGTACATGTTCGATGCAAAGGATAAGAAGAAATACCAAGGAGGTTTTGATTATCGGTTGCCAATGGCTAGTAATTGGAGTTTCAGACAATTTGGGGGAGGTAATTTGTAGCCAATATCCTTGGGGTTTGCTTGATGAAGTGGTATACAAATACTATGATGGTGAAAAGAATTGGGTGACAGTTAGTAATGATGAAGAGCTAGCTACCATGTTTGTTAGGCATAAAGAGAAAGATAATTTTCATGTGAGGCTGCAAGTTGATGTGCTTGAGCAGGCATTTGGACCTAGGATGGCGGGTGCAACATCTCGGGGAGAATCAAGTCGTCGTAATGGCATCTCTAGCCAGAACAGTTCAGTTGGTGCACGACGACGTGGTGGCTCGACAAGTGTGGGCAACAGCAGTAGGGTCCCCCTTGAAGTGGAGCCTGATGGCTACAATTCTGGGGTTGATGAAGAGAAGTTATATTCTGATGTTATTCAGAATTTACGACGGGCACCTCGGGCTGAAAACCAAGATGAGGCTCACAATGCAGTCCGTGTGGATGATGACGCGATGGGTGAGGACGAAGACCTTGCAGCTGTTGAATGGGGCCCTTTGAACCCTCAAATGGAAGAAGGTACAGTTTTTGCATCCATGAATGAGTGTAGAAATGCACTTGTGACATACTGCATCAAGGTAGAACGTACTTTCAAAGTTGACAAGAGCGATCAAGTACGTTACAGAGTGCACTGTCCGACTGAGGGTTGTCCATGGAGGCTGCAAATGATGATCCAAGTGAGGCTCCAAATGATGATCCAAGTGAGGCTCCAAATGGTGATCCAAGTGAGGCTCTAAATGGTGATCATGGTGATCCAAGTGAGGCTCCAAATGGAGTTCTGCTAGGTATGTAAATCTTGCAAGGGTCAAATACTACTGTATATCTATCACTTGACACGATCTCATTACCGTTTATGTTTGGACCCTTTATGTTTTGCACAGCTCTATGGTAGGTTTGAAGAAGACGCGCAAGGTACCGACAACCAAGAGAAGAAGAGAAGAAACAATGATCACAAGGTGCACGAGGAGCAAAGTGATGGCAAGAAGCTCAAGAAACAGACAGAAGCCCCAACGCTATCCATGAACAATTATGAAACATTATGAATAAGGAATGATGTTGTATTATGAAACATTTATCACTTGACATGTTGTATTTCTGTTGGATGATGTTGGACCTATGTTAGAAGTATGTTTGACATGATGTTTAAATATCTGTTGGATGATGTTTGAATGAGCACATGGTTTTTCCTTTTTTTGATTTTTTTGAATTTTGTTTTGCTCATTTAAATTCTGGTCAAACTTAACTTTGACCAAGATTTAAGCAAGTCTAAAACATCAAAATGAAAAACTAAGCCTGGATACTTCTTAGTCAATCCAAAATGAAGTTGTGGTGAGGTTTTTGAAATTTTCATGAAAAATGTGCTAAAAAGAGGGGTCCAAAGGTAGGGTAAACGGCCTCATTTCTAAGCAAGGTTTTTGTTGACCTTATCTAGATCAGCCAAATAACTTTCCTACACATATATTCTATATGTACAGACTATGTGCGCTGGTTTTTCCATTTTTTGAATTTTTTTTAAATTTGTTTTGCTCATTTGAATTCTGGTCAAACTTAACTTTGACCAAGATTTAAACAAGTTTAAAACATCAAAATGAAAAACTAAGCATGGATCCTTCTTAGTCACTCCAAAATGAAGCTGTGGTGAGTTTTTTGAAATTTTCATGTTCATTTCCCCAAAACACTTCTCTTCACTTCATACCAGAGAGTTTGAGATACTCGAGATATCATACAATACACATGAACTTATCATTTAAATGTATGTAAAGCTTGTTTATCAATTTAAATCGTTAGTATATGACATAAGAAGACTAGTGCGCAGATTTTTCATTTTTCTGATTTTTATTTAATTTATTATGCTCATTTGAAATCTGGTCAAACTTAACTTTGACCAAGATTTAAACAAGTGTAAAACATCAAAATGAAAAACTAAGCCTGGATCCTTCTTAGTCACTCCAAAATGAAGCTGTGGTGAGTTTTTTGAAATTTTCATGTTCATTTCCCCAAAACACTTCTCTTCACTTCATACCAGAGAGTTTGAGATACTCGAGATATCATACAATACACATGAACTTATCATTTAAATGTATGTAAAGCTTGTTTATCAACTTAAATCGTTAGTATATGACATAAGAAGACTATGTGCGCAGGTTTTTCATTTTTCTGATTTTTATTTAATTTATTATGCTCATTTGAAATCTGGTCAAACATAGCTTTGACTGCTCCAAACCCCTCCCAAACCCCGCTAACCCTAGCGCTGAATAAGGACCGTTCATCTAACCCTAGCGGTGATCAAGGGCCGTCGATCTAACCCTTCTAGAAGAAATCTGCGGGGAGGAGGGGGGCGATCCGCGAGATGCAATCTGATTGGCTGGGAGATTGTTTTTTTAACAAATATCGGACGCGCTGGATGGACCGTTGGGCCGTCTCGTTGTCTGGGCCTGAGATCGCAGTAAATAGCCCGTCTCAGCCTTTCCAGGCCTTGCATGCATGGAGGCGGCTACGTGGGTTTGCGCATGCGCGGGAGGCGGCGACGTGCATGCATGCGAGTGAGGCGAGCGAGGCGCGCTAGGCCAGCTAGGCGAGCTAGGCTAGCAAGGCGAGCTAGGTGGTTCAGGGCAGTGGTTCAGGGCAGCGGTTCACATGCACTGCCCGGTCAAAGATGCATCGTTTTCATGCAAAAATTTAAGTGTGCAAAACGTAACGGATACACACACGCGTCCGGATTCACGCACGCACCGTTCTCATCCTTTCTCCCTTCCTCTCCCACCCACAGGCCTATAAATGGGGTGCCTCTCTTCCTCTCCCACCCACAAGCCAGATCCGATTCTCTCCAACTTCAAACACCCAAGCGACGAAGCCCTCCCCAAGCGAGACCAAGTGAAGAAGATGCAATTCAACGGGCCGACCTTCCGCCGTCTGCCTGTGGTGCCGGAGCTGCGCTACCCACCGGGCGTGCTCGTGGAGAGGGAGCTCCGTGTGTGGGCTATTTCAAGGTGGAGGGGTTCCGTCGAACTCACCCGCGCCTTCCTCAGAGCCGGCTATGCCCACCTCCCACGGGGCTCGCCGAGGATGTTCACCCTCAACGAGGTTCGTGACCACGACGGCATCCTCCTTCTGCTCACGGTCACCTTCACCAACCCATTTGACGCGCGCGAGCTCCTCGGCCAAGTCTTTTGGTGCGGCTGCGAGGCCATCTTCTTCACCATCTACAACATCTACACCAACTACGAGCGCATCTTCCCCGCTCCAGGCCAGATGCACTCCCTTCCCTACGACGACGAGGAGGAGGTGTGAAGATGAAGATGGTGTTGAAGGGGCGCGCGCGGCCAAGGTGGAAGAAGGAGGTCAAGATGAAGATGTTCAAGCCCGGAGTCAAGCTCGTCATGTTTGGTTTTTTATTTTGTTGCTTTTCTATGTCATGTCGTGTCGTGTCATGTTTCGTCATGTGTCCATGAACTGTCCATGAACTTATCTAAGTTATTGTAATGGTACGGTGTGTTCTATCTCATTATGTGTGTTAAAAAATGTCCATGCCCAAACTTATCATTTCTTCCCTAAACAAGTCATGAAGTTCAAAAACTTGTGGTTTTCATTAATGAAAATCGTAGGGGGTGAGAAGCCCTCTGTTTCATTCAAACAAAAAGTCATGAACTAACATGTAAATTTATTCCCTTTAAATCCTAAACCAAGTGCCACTCTAACCCTAAACTAAGTGCCACTCTGACCAAAATCATGTGGTAGTGCAACATACATTTTTAACCTTCCAACCCTCCAAAATTTAAGTGCAAAACAAAGGAAAACCACTCTCACGCGTGTGCAAACATTCACGGTCTCACTATTTTTTTTTAAAAATTCACAGTCTCACTATGTATACCTTCCTTCCCTACCTATGTTAAAGTCTTGCCATCTGTCCTAGCGGTTACCAGCGCAGCCCTAAACACCACAAACCCACGCGGTCCTGGGTTCGAGTCCCCAGCCGCACCAATTTTTTGTGCATTTTCCACCCTTCATTTTTTATACATATTATGTTTTCCTCAATGTAATGCCCTTAAAAAATGTTCATTTATTTTGGCACCTGGCGTAAACCTCTACCAGAGCTGAGGCACATTTTCCATGACATTTTGGTCTTTGATTTAAATCACGGTGTATTTGAATTGGATTAATTAACAGCTCCAAAAAATTTCTAACCTTAATTGTTTGGCTCCGGAATAATTCAATTAGCTTCCACAAAAAGTTTCAGCATTATGATTTACTGCCTAAATTAAATCAGAATAGAAAACAAAAAAATACGCAAGAAAACCCCTGAATGGGCCTAATTGGATGCAGTTGGCCCATTAGTCTAGCCTGCACTTGGCTCTACGCTCTGAATTTGGCCCAAGAGCAACCTTTTTTTCGGACAGAAAGGCAGAGCAGAGAGCTGCATTTCATTGATCAAAAGTTTCTGAATTCCTAATTTCTTCTCTTTTTTTCCAACATATTTAAATGTTGGTCACTTCTTCTCTTTTTGTTTCAACATTTAAACAACTTTAACCAACATTTAAACTAGGTGAATTTCTCAAACAATTTCAAGATTACAAATTCCTTCATAATTCATGCCTTTCCATACATTTTCAACATTACAACCAGTGCGATTACCATACCTACAAATGCCCAAAAGTATTTGCAAATGGGTATTGGTAGTGCTTGATCTTCAAGCTTCCTAACCTTCTTCTTCAACATCCTAAGCTCAATAGCTAGCTCTCTGTCAGTGCGTGCTTCGCCATCCATCTCTTCTTCCGGAGCTCGTGGTGTGGCCACTGCCGTTCGTGGCAGCATGCGCAACCATTCTTCATGCTCTTCTTGCAGTTCATTCATCAGAGTCTTGGCCAGAGCATCGACCCAAAGAAAGAAGCATGTCACCTGCATGAACACTAAACAGATCAACCCATTGCTCAAACATCCCGACGACGAAAATGGTGCAATTGCCCCGATTCTTACCCCATTCTCGCTGCACACGTAGAACGGATGATTCTGGTTCCTCGGTGTCTGAGAAACCCTTCGATCAACGCCCGCCCGGCACCGCGGACAGACGAAGACAGGCATGTCCACACGCGCCCGGCTCTGCATCCGCGAGGTGGCGCGGGAGCTTGAGGAAGACATGGAGCTCGGAGCCGAAGGGGATCTCAACGCCGCCGCGCCCTCCACTGCTAGCTTCCCACCGCCGCGCCCTCCACAGCTAGCTTCCTGCCGCCGTGCTCTCTCTCTCGCCGTGGTCACCGCCGTGCTCTCTGTCGCCGTGGTCACCGCCGATGTCGCCCACTTATATAGCACACCCGCCAACGGCTCTCTGCTCAACGGCTCTTTGCTGGGTCCCACAAGCCACGCGTGCAACGGTCTGAATAAAATTGGCCGTTTCTGCCGCCTGGTCCCACCTGTAAGGGCCGAGTCAAAAGGTTGACCTGACGGAGACGGCAGAGTTCACGGAACGAGTCGGTGCGCACGGACTAGGGGCAAAACTGAGGACAATTCGCATCTGAGGGCAAAACTGAGCACATGGACACCACTGAGGGCAAAAGGATAATTAAACCCTATTTTGTATTGCTCTACCTACATTTTTTTTGTTAAATGCCGCGTCTGTCGATATTGTTTCATTTTCACACAACTAGCTATCGTCGGGTACAACACTAATGTCGCTATTTAGATCCTAAACTGTGCCCTTCCTTTATTATTAACATACCCTTCTGAATTTTCTTGCAGTTGTAGGTTTGCTAAAAGTTCTTGAGTTGTCTTGCATGATTTTGCTTTTATACACATATATATTTCTTTGAACTGTGGCTTTTCTGATGCACCTGTGCTATTTTTTCCTCTATTGAGATGCTGAATGTTTTTTCCTTTACTATACATCTGTATCTACTTATTGGCTAGATGTTTTCTTACCCATTTTGTTTTCTTCTTTGAGAAGGCTATACGTGCTCTTGGAATTATGCAAGATATGAAAAAGTGTTATATTATTTCATCTCCCTGCTGCCTCTCGACATTTCCATTATGAGATATATTGAGTAATACATATATATTATCTATTGCCGGAGTTAGTTAAAACGGGGCCATGTGGGGTCCGCCATGGGTTAATAATGTTGAGGTCTTTTGCATATCTCATTTGAGCAAAGACCATTATTTGAATGCTGATTTAATATGCCTTTTTGCTTTGTTCTTCTAGAAGAGTACAATGCTGGGTGGATATTCTTCTACCTTAGCAGATGAGATCGATGGTATTTCAAGGTATGTACTTTTGCTTTCCCCATAAGTTTATAACAATATCTATCTTTGTCGTGTCTGCTTATTTCACTGTTTTTCTCCGAACAGGAAAAGAAGCTTTGCCCTCCGAACAGGAAGCCTAGGCTCTAGACTGGGTATCTCTTAAAGTAATCATACTTTTGATGTGTTTTGTGTGATCCTCATATTCGTTAGTTAGTTAACCCATATGCTATACATTCCTCTTACGTGCATTTGAGGATTGGCTATGCATGACCTTATCATTTTGGTCATGACCGTGCACAGAAATGATGGCTCGGCTGTAGGGGCATATCAACACATGCTAGCTTGAGTTGGTCCTTTGTTCTCAATAGATTTGTTATTATTATGCCCTGTCACCCAACATACATTGTTCTGGATTTGCACCTCCTATTTTATTCTGTTGTACTGTCCAAGGGCAAGCAAACATTGTGGTTAGCATATAAGACTAAGTTGTATTGAATCTTTAATAGTTGTCATAACGTGAGCTGCCATAAAACACAAGATCTTTGATTGTGGTGCAGATTTTTCAAAGACTGGAAGAAGTATCCCGAGGAGGAAGACAGGATCCTGGGTGGAAAATTGGTGAAAGTGTGTACGATTATGGGAAATGGATGCCACCTGCTACCAGCTGCGCCCTGAGGTGTGTTTCTTTGCAGGTATCTGATTAGGTCAAAATCGATAGGAACTTTGTGTACGCTGAGTACTCTCTTTTGCCTGGCATAGTGAATGAGAACAGATCAAAATTAGCGGACCAAGCTATATGTGCTATCCTTTTACTGGTGTACGGAGAACATATCCAGCATGTATTTGGGTGTATGAACTGTTGTATCGATGATGTCGAGTCGCTGTGCGTACATGTCATAGCTTCATATGCATATATAAATTGTTGTATCCGCTTTGTACCTTTGTATCATGTGTAATATATATTCTGATTTACTTGGCTGAATATGATTCAATCAAGTTCAGATTTTGGGAAGTATATGTTTTCCTTTGCTTCGTCATACTGTTTTTTATCTTTCTGTCGGGTTAGCTAAAATGAAACCAGGTGGGTGCGGCAGGCCGCACTTCCTATCTAGTAGGTATTATAACTAGGAAACAGAAGGACTCCTGCACTAGTTGTACGTTTCTGCTCCGGTGCTCCCCCCTGGTTGAACGCGAGGGGGAGAAATACAAGGATGGCTGAGATCTGTCAAAAACGATTCGTTAAGAAGGGCACGATCGTATTTTTATGCCCGAGGAGAGCGCGCGTACAACCCTGTACAAGCCCGCACCGGCGCGCGTACAGCCCTGTACAAGCCCGCACCGGCCCGATTACTTTTGTACACTGAGGGTATACATGTATTGTACGTGGGCGTATCGTTTTCCCTTGTCACGTGCGGCGGTCGTGGGCTTGGGCGGCGGCGGTCGTGGTCTAGCCACGCGGCCACGCGGCGCACGAAAAATTCCAAAAATGTCACATCCTATAAAGAGGGAGGGGAACCACCACCGGCCGCATCGCCCCCACCATTTACCGCCAAATCGGCTCACTCCCTCTCTCCTTGCCGCATCGTCTCCTCCTCGTCTCCATCGCCCCGCCACCGCACCTACTTGTTCAACCCCACCGCCTCCCTCTCTCCGGCGGGTTCTCTCAGGATTCGATGGAGCAAGGTCGTGGCGCTGCCGTCGCTGCGCACGGAGATGTGGTCGAGGGCGCGGAGACCGCCGCAGATGCCGTCCAAGAAGTGGCGCCATCGGCGGTGCGGGAGATGCTGCACCGGCAGTCGCTGGACCGGTCCCTGTGGCGGCGGATCTGGTGGCGCAGGGGGTGGTGGGCTCGGACTCCGTCGTGGCAGACCTGGTGGTGACGGCGTCTGGCGGCACACTGGATGTAGGTGCGGAGGCGAGCGACAAGCAGGTGGTGGATGTGGTAACGCTTCTCGTTCCCCTCCTTTCATACTTGTAGTAGATAAGCAGAAGATTTAGTAGATGGTGTTTTTTATAGTAGATTTGTGATTGATAGCGGCACCCCCTTCTGCTTGTTAGGGTTTTTTGATTGAATGGTGAACCCCATTTCAGAGTTAGGGTTTTTTCAAGTTGATTCGTGCTTGAATGCTAGAGACATCATAATGAGAGTTAGATTATTTATATTAGAATCTGGATTGCCGCATGTGCTCAGATTCTGTTCTGTGCTGTATATTTTGTTAGATTTGTTGTGCATATTCCCTCAGTGGGCCACGACAGGGGCTGAGCAGCTACCCACTGTATCTATTAAAGTTGATATTGTAGAAATGAGGTTTAAATCCTACTTTCTGTGACAGAAGTGTATCAATTAATTATTGAAATGAACACAGTATGAACTAGTGTGCAATTTTAAAATAGTTAGGAGCTTCACTTCATTATCCATAAACTAAAATTGTAGGTTTGATCTGTAGGATTGTTGTAGTTATAAAGTAAACCATAAGTAGGTTTGGTAGACATGCAACTATGCCAGATGACCAAGTCATATTAAATTTATGTTGCCTAACTCCATGCATGTATGTCATATGAAATAGTTTCACACCTAGCACCAAAAATCGGACAAAGATTTACTTTCCTGAAGCTCATGGCATTATAATATACCATCCAATATACGGTTCAGAGAATAGGGCAGCTGATGCACCACTATGTACATTACATGAGCCAGATGAAGTAAATGCAATTACTTGTTGTCAACCACAATGGGTCACTGATATAGTTGTAGGGTACATCAAAAAATGTACTACCTCCATTGGCAGACCTGAGCACTCACAAGATTATTGTTGGTGCCCAGGCTGGCATTATAGTTTGAAGGACCACAGTCAACATGATCTAAAATTTTAGATTGACCAAGCTATCATTGTAGAATGCTTGACCTTTGGATACAGTTTAATTTTAGGTCAAAGTATCATTTTAGCTTATTAGAAGCACATTGCAGATTGCTTGACCTTTGCATACTGTGTTATGTAGTTAGTAGTATAATTGAATTAATTACTTATATATATTGCAGAATGAGGAAGCTGCTGGCAACAAGAGGAAGCTGGACATCGCTGGGTTCGACGACCCGTCTGATTCTGACGACGACGAGGAGGTAACCCCAAGCTGTTTTATGTCTGTTTATTAATCGGTGTGAGATGTTGTTTGTTGATGATGCCCTATATGAATGCCTCTAAATTGGAATGTTATGTAGTTTATTCACTGATATCATAAAGCTGTGTTGTTTGGTCATTAATTAGCTCTAAATGGCATATTTGTAGTCTTTGATCATGAAATCAAATCTGAATGCTCATAAATGGAAATATTGTGTTGTTTGTCCATTGAATTATTCTAAAATGGAAAGTTTTGTTATACTTTCAATTAATTGCTCTGAAAGTTGTGATGTTTGTGCATTATTTAGCTGTAAATGGGATATGTGTGATGTTTTTTCATGAAACCATATATGAATGCATATAAATGAACTATTCTATTATTTGTCCATTAAATTCTTCTAAATGGAACTATTTTGTTGTTTGTGCATTAAGTAGCTGTAAATGGGCTATTATGTTTGTTTGTTCATTACATTCCAGTAAATGGCAATTATCTGATGTTTGTTAATTACATTACTCTAAATGGGAAGTATGTATTTATGCAAATCATTTGTATGTGCCGTACAACTCTGGAGATGAGGTGGAAGATTGGAACCACAGGTCCTTCATTGAGCATGAAGCCAACAAGATCAGGGAGAAGGGGAAGGCGGCGTACTTCAAGTGGGGCAAGTTCAGGTGCCCATACTGCACCATTAAGCCAATTCCCAAGGATGGGTTGTATGAGCACCTTATGTCACATGCATGCCGTTTAACCACGAGTGGGAGCGATGTGAAGATCAGGGCAGAGCATGCAGCCCTCTTGAAGGCTACGGGTCCCATCTAGTCACCCTCTGTGAAGCTGGTAGTGGAACTAATCATCGTCAGTATAGTTGATGATGTTTAACTTTTGCGCTAGTATGGTTGTGAACTGTGAATCTGGAAGGTGGAAGTGTTTGTGAGCTGTTAAGTAGTATGGCAGACTATTAAGTAGTATGGCAGACTCTTAAGTATGGCAGAGACTTAATTAATCTAGTATGTCTCTGAAGTATATCAACTGTCTAGAAGCAGGTCAGCTATGCTTTGTTGCAGGGTTTATATTCTGATGCTACAATGATCATAGTAGGTGCTTCAATGTTGCTTCACTGATGAAACATGCTGCATACAGTGAGCATGTGCTTGGTAATGGTGTGTGCAAAGAACCAGCCTTATCTACATAGGATAGATACTAAAAAAATTGAATTGAGGTTTTAATAAGTTAGCGTGATCGAATCTTCCATTACAAATATATTATTAAATTTAGAAAATGTTAAAAATCATTTTTTGTCAATGTTCTTAAGTTAGCATGATTGAATATTCCTTTTCAAATATAAAATAAAAAATTGGAAAATGTTGACAATCCTTTATTGTCAATGTTCATAAGTTAGCATGATTGAATATTCCATTTCAAATATATTTTTAGAATTAGAAAATGTTGAAAATCTTTTTTTGTGAATGTCCATAAGTCAGCATGATTGAATATTCCATTTCAAATATATTTTTAAAATTAGAAAATGTTGAAATTTGTTTTTGTCAATGTTCATAAGTGAGCATGATTGAATATTCCATTTGAAATATATTATAAGAATTAGAAAATTTTGAAAATCATTTTTTGTCAATTCATAAGTTAGCAAGATTGAATCTTCCATTTCTGATATATTTTAAAAAGTGGAAATTTTGGAGGTGGTCGATAAAATCACCGCCTTCTGGAGGGACCATTTGGTCTAGCTAACATGGTGATTTTTTGCACCACCTCCTAATCACACAAGTTTTCTTTTAAATGGTGACCCACATTTGCCAAACATTGCTATGAAAGAAAAATTGGAAAAAATAAATTTTCCAATGCCCCCTTGAGGTGTAGACCGATTCTTGCACCAGTCAGTCTATAGGGCAGTATAAATTCAAAAAAAATAAAAAATAAAAAATCTTGGAAACCTAGCTTTGTTTATGGAAGATGTCATGTTTGCAAGAGTTGAGGTGATTTGGAGGTGGTCGAAAAAATCACCGCATTCCGGAGGGGCCATTTGGTCTAACTTAAGCCAGTTTTTGAACAAAGGTGATTTTTCCACCACCTCCAAATCACACAAATTATCTTGTACATGGTGACCCACATGTGCCAAACATGGCTATCAAAGAAAAATTGGAAAAGGAATATTTTACAATGCACCCTTGAGGTATAGACCGATGTTTTGAGCAGCCAGTCTAGAGGGCAGTATAAATTCAAAAAAAAAACAAAAAAATATAAAACCTTGAAAACCTAGCCTAGTTTGTGCTAGAGGTCACGTGTGCTAAAATAGAGGTGATTTGGAGGTGGTCGAAAAAATCACCGCATTTCGGAGGGGCCATTTGGTCTAACTTAAGCCAGTTTTTGAACATAGGTGATCTTTTGAACATAGGTGATTTTTGGCCATAGTTTGACCAGATTTGACCAAAATTCAAAAAATTGAAATAATTATATGGTAACACTAATATTCTTAAATAAGTATGTAGTAACATTAATACTTCTTGAATAAGTAGTTTGACCAAATTTAACCAAAATTAAAAAAAACTTAAATTTGAGCATATCTTTTTCTCCTTTTGGAATTTGAGGATTCTAAAAAATTGCAAACAGGCCGTAGGCGGTCAAAATCGGATGCGGTTTTTCGTGTTGAATTTTTCGATATATTGTACATTTTTTTCCGACATCGTATGCAAAAGTTATAGCCGTTTCACATTTTCCCTACATTTTTTTGCAAATCATGTCCAAATTTAAGTTTTTTAATTTTCCTAACTAGTAAATGTAGTAATATAATTACATCTCAAAGAATTTTATTTTTTGAATTTTTTAGCATTTTCTTTTGTATTTTTCAAAACTGAAATGGCGATATACACGGGGGGGGGGGGGTAGAAGATTGAATATTGCTCTTCAGTACCGGTACTATAGGTCAAACCCCTGCCACGAACCGGTACTAAAGGTTAGCCCTCTAGTACCGGTTTGTGCCACGAACCGGTACTAAAGGTGATCGCAGGGCCCCGACCTGACGCGAGCCTGCCACAACCCCTTTAGTACCGGTTCGTGGCACGAACCGGTACTAAAGGTTCAAAACGAACCGACATTAATGCATAGCCGCTCGAACCGGCACTAATGGTACCATTAGTACCGGCCAAAATTGAACCGGCACTAATGTGTCTCACATTAGGTCCTTTCTCTACTAGTGGTGCTAAACATGGCTATCAAATAAAATTTGGAAAAAGAATATTTTACAAGGCCCCCTTGAGGTATAGACTGATGTTTTGAGCAACCAGTCTAGAGGGCAGTACGAATTGAATAAAAAATCAAAAAAATATAAAACCTTGAAAACCTAGCATTTTGTGTGCAATAGGTCATGTGTGCCAAAATAGAGGTGATTTCGAGGTGGTCAAAAAAATCACCGCATTCCGGAGGGGCCATTTGGTCTAACTTAAGCCAGTTTTTGAACATAAGTGATTTTTTCCACCACCTCCAAATCACCCAAATTTTCTTGTAAATGGTGGCCCACAAGTGCCAAACATGGCTATCAAATAAATTTTGGAAAAAGAATATTTTTACAATGCCCCCACATCGCTTAGTTTGCAAAATTTGGAAAAACATGGCATTGTTTGTGCGAGAGGTCATGTGTGCAAAATTTGGGGTCATCTTATGCATGCCCCCACATGCACCATGTACAAGCCGGACCATTCAGGTCTGCCGAGAATTCGTACACCACGGCCTCGTTTTTATAGAAATCGCATTAATAGCCATGTGTGCAAATGAGCATGTCTAAAATTTACTAGGTGTTTTGAAGGTAGAAACATTAACTTGGCATATATGCAAAAAAATGTGCATTGAATGCAAGCGAGCATGTGTATAATTTAGCGTGTGATTTGGTGAACAGGAGAATATGCCAAAACACATGGCAATATGCCAAAAATACTAGGTGTTTTGAAGGTAGAAACATTAACTTGGCATATATGCAAAAAAATGTGCATTGAATGCAAGTGAGCATGTGTATAATTTAGTGTGTGATTTGATGAACAGGAGAATATGCCAAACACACATGACAATATGCCAAAAATACTAGGTGTTTTGAAGGTAGAAACATTAACTTGGCATATATGCAAAAAATGTGCATTGAATGCAAGTGAGCATGTGTATAATTTAGTGTGTGATTTGAAGAACAGGAGAATATGCCAAAAACACCTGGCAATATGCGAAAAAAAAGTTCCCACCTACCAGAGCAGGATCATTCATACACCACGGCCTGCATACGGCTAGGAACCCAGCGATTCATGGGCCAGGATGCAGGCCCGTGGTGCAGAATAACTCTGCTGCTAGTAGGCCCCATGGGGCAGAGGTGACGAGAGTTACAATGTACTGCCTGCATATGATAGGAACTTGTGAGGGGAGTCGCAGCCGGGTATATAAACCGGTGTGGCGCTCTCTCGCTTGGCGAGGTGGGACTAAACTCCCACCACCCCACAGCTGTGCGCTGCTCTGTGCCCTACGCGGCTCTGCCTTGGGCCCAATTTGGGCGGGCTCGCCCAGGGCACCTTACCCGCGGCGCGCTGATCTGTGTTTTATAAATTACTTTGTTTTTCACTTCTTAACTCCAAAATTTATTTTCTTGTTTATATCTCTAATATTTAAAATCAAATCTCTTTTTTTCTTTATTATTTCTAACAGTGTTTACTAAAATAAAAAAGTATGCCAAATTTTGTTGCGTTTTATTTCATTTGTTCATTCTCTTTTTATATTGATAGTATTTACGAATAAACAAAAATGGTGTGTTTTATTTCAATTCTTCATTCTAATATTTCTTATCTTTATTATATTTGTAATATTTTTAGTTTATAAGATAAAATGTTCTGTTTTATTTCACTTCTTCATTCTAATATTTTTTATCTTCTTTATATTTGAAATATCTTCAAAATGTAAGATAATATGTTGTCTTTTATTTCACTTCTCCATTCTAATAGATCTTATCTTTTTTATATTTGAATTATTTTTTAAATGTAAGATAATATATTGTCTTTTATTGCACTTATTCATTCAAATTTTTCTTCTGTTTTCCATATTCTCCTATTTTCTTTGTTCTGACGGTTATAAATTTAAATAATGTATGGTATAATGTTGTCTGTTATTTCACTTTTCATGGTTGTCTTTCCTAATTATAAATTTTCTTTTCTGTTTCATACTTGAAGCAGGTTTTTCTTCTCGGTCTCACCAATGGATACCAAACTTTATGCACACCCTACGATGAGCATAGCAAGCATGCATGGCAACTATCGTTCATTTCAGACACTCGATGTATCTTGTAGGTGTTTTGCATCGATAAAACCACATTGGCCATGCCCACGTGCTCCCAAAAGGTTGAGGTCATATAATGCATGCCTCCACATGAACCATGTACAAACCATACCATTCGGGTTTGCCGGAGGGCAAGTTTGAAAGAGGTTTTCCTTGCCGGTCCCACCAAATGTTCACAAACTATATGCACACCCTACCATGATCATGGCATGCATCTGGGAGGAGAATTCGTACACGACGGTCTCATTTTGTTGAAATCTCATTAATAGCCATGTGTATTACATGTAACTGTGCATGTGTAAAATTTATTATGTGATTTGAAGGTGAAAACATTAACTTAGTTTGTGATTTAGTTTGTGTATTCAATGCAAGTGAGCATGTGTATAATTTAGTTTGTGATTTGAAGATAAAAACACCTGGCAATATGCGAAAAAAGTGCCCACCTACCAGAGCAGGATCATTCATACACCACGGACTGCATACAACTAGGAACCCAGCGGTTCATGGGCCAGGATGCATGCCCGTGGTGCAGAATAACTCTGCTGCTAGTAGGCCCCATGGGGCAGAGGTGACGAGAGTTAGACAATGTACTGCCTGCATATGATAGGAGCTTGGGAGGGGAGTCGCAGCCGGGTATATAAACCGGTGCGGCGCTCTCTCGCTTGGCGAGGTGGGACTAAACTCCCACCACCCCGCGGCTGTGCGCTGCGCTGCGCCCTGCGCGGCTTTGCCTTGGGCCCAATCGGGCGGGCTGGCCCAGGGCAGCCTTACCCGCGGCACACTGATCTGGCCCAGGGCAGCCTTGGGCCCAATTCTAATATTTCTTATCTTTATTATATTTAAAATATTTTTAGTTTGTAAGATAACATGTTCTGTTTTATTTCACTTCTTCATTCTAATTTTTGTTCTCTTCTTTTTATTTGAAATATTTTGTAAATATAAGATAATATGTTGTCTTTTATTTCACTTCTATATTCTAATAGATCTTATCTTTTTTATATTTGAATTATTTTTTAAATGTAAGATAATATGTTGTCTTTTATTTCACTTCTACATTCTAATAGATCTTATCTTTTTTATATTTGAACTATTTTTTAAATGTAAGACAATATGTTGTCTTTTATCGCACTTATTCATTTAAATTTTTCTTCTCTTTTCTATATTCTCCTCTTTTCTTTGTTCTGACGGTTATAAATTAAATTTATGTATGATATAATGTTGTCTTTTATTTCACTTTTCATGGTTGTCTTTTTCAATTATAAATTTTCTTTTCTGTTTCATACTTGAAGTATTATTAAATTAAATGTAGTTGGGACAATCGCATGCATGCCTCCACATGCGCCATGTACTAGAAGGAGGTTTACCTTCCCGGTCCCACCGAATGATCCCAAACTTTATGCATACCCAAGCATGATCATGACATGCATGCATGACAAGTATCGTTCATTTCCCGGCGACAAAACCTAACAACACTGCCCCCACGTGACGCACCGTGCGTTTTGTGTCCGAATTTGTGCACACCTTGCCTGGGGGACCACATTGGCCATGCCCACATGGTCCCAAAAGTCGGGGTCATCTCATGCATGCCTCCACATGCACCATGTACAAGCGAACCATTCGGGTCTGCCGGAGGGCGGGTCTGAAAATGGTTTACCTTCCCGGTCCCACCGCATGATCCCAAACTTTATGCATACCCAAGGATGATCATGGCATGCATGCATGACAAGTATCGTTCATTTCCAACACTCGAAGCATATTATAGGGTTTATCCGGCGACAAAACCCTACAACACTGCCCCCACGTGACGCAACGTGCGTTTTGTGTCCGAATTTGTGCACACCTTGCCTGGGGGACCACATTGGCCATCCCCACATGGTCCCAAAAGTTGGGGTCATCTCATGCATGCCTCCACATGCACCATGTACAAGCAGGACTATTCGGGTCTGCCGGAGGGCAGGTCTGAAAGTGGTTTACCTTTCCGGTCCCACCGAATGATCCCAAACTTTATGCATACCCAAGGATGATCATGGCATGCATGCATGACAAGTATCGTTCATTTCCGACACTCGAACCATTTTCTAGGGTTTATCCGGCGACAAAACCCTAGAACACTACCCCCACGTGACGCAACGTGCGTTTTGTGTCCGAATTTGTGCACACCTTGCCGGGGGGACCACATTGGCCATGCCCATATGGTCCCAAAAGTTGGGGTCATCTCATGCATGCCTCCACATGCACTATGTACAAGCAGGGTCATTCGGGTCTGCCGGAGGGCAGGTCTGAAAGTGGTTTACCTTCCCGGACCGACCAATTAACAACTCATAAATAGGACAACATTTAATCATACATATTTGATATGAATTTGAAAAATATGAGAAGAAGTGATATGGAATTATGAAACATGAAAAAACAATTAGGAATAAGAAGGAGAAAACATAAAATAACAGGAAAACCTAATTAAAAGGGAAAGAGGAATAGTACATTTGAATATATAATATTGCAGAAATGATAGAGATACTATAAATATTGTTGAACATATACAAGTATACAATAACTAATAGGTGTCACAAATATTTTTTATTGAGGGAAGAAACAATGATATTAATTTTGAGGAAAAAACAATGTAGAGGTAGGTGGGCCGGCCCAGACCGCAAATAACTGTCCGATCCATATTGTGGGGGCCCACCACGCTGCGCTTTCCATGCACGTCGATCATGGGAGTAGTTGCCGTTCGGTTACACAATTCTGGGATCCTGCTAATCCTTATGTTCCTAATCCCTACGATTGAGGAGCACGTTCAGCCTCGATTCAACGGAGAAAAATATAGATCGCGAGATTGGCCACAGGGAAGTTACAACGACCGGAGAAAAATATAGATCGCGAGATTGGCCACAGGGAAGTTACAACGACCTAGGAGACGACCTCGTATATAATCTCAACCTCCTCGCACATGTCGTCGTCTAGATCGCCTCCTGCCGGCGAGTCGTCGACAGCTCCGTCCGCCGCATCACACACGCCACAAAAACCCCGAGAGATCAAGGTCGTCCGCACATGCTGGCCGCCGTCGATGAAGTACGTCGACAACGCATCGCCGACTTCTTTCATCTTCGTCGACCGATCAAGTAAGTTGTCCTCCTTACCTCACGCCTTCATAGCAAGCTAGTTCTATCATCTTGTTGCTTTCATGGACTTAGGTTTACCACATAGTTTCAAGTAGCTAGTATCAACTCGACTAGATGCGTTCTGACCAGAAGGCGTACATGAAATAAATCTTTCATATCAGGGTAGAATAGAGAAAAGCAATTCTCCCATGCACGGGAGGTACCGTGCATGGAAGAGCCGTTGATTTTTCTTGAAGATCCGATGCATATTTGTGTTTATGACAATGAGAACTTTAATACGAGACCACTTTTGAATATATTTTAACAAGTTTGAAGATTCATGTTCTGAAACATGATGAAACAATGTAAAATTAAGAAGAATCGGCAGACAATGTAACATTATGATACACAATGTAACACGGCGAGCCATAGTGTTAGTTAGATTTTTTTTCTTTACGAAATAGAAGGCAACATTATTAAAAAAAATGCATGGAACTAAAACAATTATACAAAACAAGATTGAAGCATGGTTATTTAGTTGTCTAAAAACTAATTTTCAAAAATATATTCAATATTAGTCTTGTTTTAAAGATCTTGTCGAAAAAAACAATTATGCAAACAGAATGTTATTTTTTATTGCCTCATATCACAACACACTTGAGTGCATGTTGCTGTATACATGGTGCTAGTTTTATATTTGCATTAGTGTTATTTTTGCATTTTTGTTTGCTGCTGCCAGAAAGTTTTATATTTTTGCATGTCTATTGTTATTTTTGCATTTCTGTTGGCAAATGTAACGAAGTTTTATATTTTTTTTCTATAGGATGGACAAGCTGAATGGAGAAATAGTGTGCGCTGTTGAAAAATGGTGCAAGCTTGTTGCCGCTCTATCGAGCGGTCAACGCACTAGAGTGGCTGATACAATATTGCGCAGCATGCTGCAGATACCATCTATTAAGATGCGTACCCTTCTGATTAGGTATATGATTGAGAATTTTGATGCCAGCAAGTCCAGATTCATTATACAAGAGCAGGTTGGGGAGGTGACTCTCGGTGCGGTCGACGTCGAGTGCATCTTTAACCACGAGAACTAAGGACTCTCCGCTTCAGACATTCTGATTGAAGAAAGAGAGGACATGATGGAGCGGGTGCCGCCACAATTTCTCAGTAAGACATCAGAAAACATAGTGATAGATAATCTCATTGAGGACATAATTAAAAGTAAAGCCACCGACGACGATTTTCTTCGGAAATTAGTCCTTGTCCTGTTAGAAACAATTATTGCTCCCATGTCGAGCAAGATTGTGCCAAAGCAGTACTACGCTTTGGTCCATGATGTGAAACGTATTTCAAAGATTAACTGGAATGCCTTCACCCTGCGTGTTCTACTCGATTGCCTTCGCATAGTGAAGAATGACAAACACCTACGCCAATGGCCGAAAGGCAATTTGGCTCTGTTGCGGGTACACAAATGAGGCATGTTGAATAATGTCAATTATAATATGGCCGAAAGGCAAACACCTGACCCATCAACGATCTTCATCCACCGCCTTCCCGACGACAGCCCGCCGTCTCCCTCCATGTCGCTCCGCCGGACGACGATCGCCAGATCCTCCTCATCGCTGCACCACCCAGCAACTTCATGGCCAGCTCCTCGTCGCTGCACCATCCAGCGACCATATCGCCCGCCCCGAGGCACTAGTCGGGTCGCAACCCCGGGGCAAGCGCTCGACTCCTGAACCTTGCTCTGATACCAATTGTTGGGACTCCGTCCACGGATCGATCACATCAAATCAGGACGAACACACGCACACGAAAACTGATAGCCAAGGACTGTTATCGTGCCCTTTGATTCTCTTTATTTCCTGTTTTCTCGCCACGGTGTTACTATAATCATGGTCTGCCCGTGTATACATATACACGTTCAGCCAAGCCCTCACGTCCAACTTTTCCTAATCCTACTCGGATACCTACTTGGACTTTGAATCTGACTTAAACTACTGCTACATGATTCACGTACTAATCCTAGCCGGACTCTACTAGCTAGTACAAGATTCACGTAGCCACAACATGCAAGCCAAGCAGCACTACTACTACGCGTCTACATGGCAGCCAGCAAACTTGCACCTAACTAGCACTAACTAATTAATTAAGCTATAATCAAGATTACGCTAACAGCGCACGCACACGTATTTCTGTTCTCTGGACTAGCGTTGATTGTTCTGGCCTACCATCGCTCCACGGTGCTCATGGCTTCTTGTGGTTGTTGTTTGGTGCTTAAGGCGGTACACCAAAGATGCACAAGTGCATGTAAAGAATTCCCCTAAAGAAAGTGCATGTAAAGAAGAAAGTAGGATAGTTAAACTATAACTTTTAATTATATGGACATTTACAGGAAACATATAGTCATTGGTGTTATATATACTACTCCCTCTGTAAAGAAATATAAAACCGTTTAGATCCCTAAAGTAATGACTATGATCATTTAAATTTTGCAACACCAAAGCTTTTCCTAACTCTTCCGCAAGTAAACCTTATTTAGAGAAGGGAATGAACCATTTTGACCGCATACATAGCGAATTTTCAAGTTAATCCTAACCAACGGAATCAAATGATCGCTCATATTTCAAAAGAACAAAGTGCCAAGACGATGGGAGATTTGATATATTGCAATGAATAGAGAGGTTTTTCCTTTGTCGAAGGGCCATAGGCCGAATATTATTAGGAAGAAGGAGAAGCAGTACAACAAAGGTTAGCAGTCTAGGCGAACTAGAACTAGGAACCCACAGAACTGAAACGTTCCGAAAATACAAAAGGACGGCAACAGCCGTCAAAACAACTAAAAGGGGGCAAACCAGCAACTCAAGAAAGGTTGCCGGTGTCAGTGACACAACCGGCCGCCCTCCATATCCCAATATCTTCTATGATCCGATCCAAAACACTGAAGGGACTAGTCGCTTCCTGCTCAAAAATTCTAGAATTTCTTTCCTTCCAAATCCTCCAGTGAATCAAGATGGAGATTGTGTCAAAGTTCCGACGCATAGGCTTGGGAACTAACTTACGTGCTTGCAGCCACCAGTCTTCCGTATTGATGAAATGATCATCCGGCACCTGAAAATTCGCCCGTGTCCAATCTCTGAACAGTAGCCAAACCTGTTGTGTGAACCTGCAGTGCACGAACAGGTGAGTGCAGTCCTCCAGCGTCACAAGGCACAGAGGGCAGTTGCCGTTTGAGGGCCAGCCCCTCCGCTCCAAGTTGTCCACAGTCAGGCACCGGCGATGAACCACTAGCCACATGAAAAACTTGCATCTTGGAGGAGCTTTGGATTTCCAAATTAGTTTGTAGCATGCGAAGCGCACCGAGGCAACAAAGAACATGTTGTAAGCACTCTTAACAGAGAAGAGATGATCCTCAGTCAGCTTCCATTGTAGACGATCCGGCACACCAGGCGTCAACGAGATATTCTGAGTAATATCCCAAATAGTGAGATATTGTGCAATGGCTACGACTGAAACTCCTCCTGAGATGTCTCGGACCCAGCTACGATTCTGAAGGGCATCCCGTACAGTGCGGCCCGGCTTCTTGACAAAAGAAAAGAGGGTCGGGGCCATGGTCACAATGGAGCCGCCCTCCGGTAACCGATTGTCCGTCCAGAACATGGCCCGCTCTCCATCCCCCAAGCAGACGGACGTGGCCGCACTGAAGATAGCCGTGACATCACCCTCCTGATCGTCCTGCAACATCTGCCATGGTCTCTCCTCAGGGTCCCAGAGCAGCCAGGGTCATCGGTAATGCAAAGCCGAGCCGAACCACTTCAAGTTCAAGATGCCCAGGCCACCACACTCCTTCGGCATACACACTCTCGCCCAAGGCAGAAGACAATGACCTCCATTGATCTCATTTTCCCCTTTCCAAATGAAGCCCCTACACCTCATGTTGATGATTTCCAAAGCCCATGCCGGCAGTGGCAGCACTGAAAGAAAATGCAAGGGCAATGCCATCAACACAGATTGCGTAAGTGCCAACCGTCCCGCAGGCGCAAGCATCCTTGGCTTCCATCCTTTCATCCTGCTGGAGTATTTGTCGATGAGGGGCAGTATATGTTGGCGTTGTAATCTGAAAATTGATAGAGGGAGCCCCAAATATTGAATGGGAAATTGCTTCAGCTGGCAGGAAAAATGATGTGCCACCCCCGCTGATATGGTGTCACTTTTCCTGATGCAAGTAATGGTGCTCTTTTGTAGTTTGATACGAAGTCCAGTGGCTTCACCAAACAGCTTCAGAGCAGCAGAAATGACCTGCATATCGCTTGGCGTAGGTCTGAAGAAAAGGATCGCGTCATCCGCGAAGAAAGAAGCCCTTGGCACATTGCTCCCAAGCCCCATGTCCGGGAGTAGATTGTGCCTGGTAGCCCAATGAATCATAGCCTGAAGCGTGTCCATAGCCAGGATGAAGAGCACCGGTGACAGTGGATCGCCTTGTCTTACACCACTAGCCAACGCAAAGGGATCACTAGTCTCACCATTGACCATCACCGAGGATGAGGCAGTGCACATGAGGCCACAGATCCAAGAGCACCATCTTCGTCCAAAACCTCTCCGAATCAACAATTTGAGAATGAATTCCCAGGACAAAGTATCAAAGGCTTTGGAGATGTCAATCTTCATAAGCACAGCCGGGACTTTCCTATGATGCAGCAGCCGTGCGGTATTGTGCATAAATTTGAAGTTCTCGTGGATACTTCTCCTGCTGACAAAAGCACTCTGAACTTGCGAGATCAGCCCAGGTAGCAACGGAGCAAGGCGAACAGCCAGGACCTTGGCAAAAAATTTAGCAGCACCATGAATTAGGTTTATCGGTCGGAAATCTGCCACTTCCAAGGATCTGTCTATCTTAGGCAGCAATGAAATAATTGATGAGTTTAACCGGCCAAAGGAGAAGAATTTGCCCCTGTGCAGATCATGCATGATAGCCATCAAATCTTCCCTAATAACCTCCCAGCAAGCCTTATAGAATAGGCCGGAGAAACCGTCAGGCCCAGGAGCCCGGTCAGAAGGCATCTCCATAATCACCTGCATGACCTCGGTGTCAGTGAACTCCACTTCTAGACCAGAAGCCAGCTCCGGGGATAAACTATGCAGATTCAAATCATCTAGCCTCAAGGAAGATGTAGTAGGCGCCGGCGTGCCCATAAGACCACAGTAAAAACTCCATGCTAGATTCATTTTATCCTCCATGGCTGAGACCATGCGATCGCCATCCTTGAAGAAAGGAATTTGACGCTTTCGACGCCGTCCATTAGCTTTCAAGTGGAAGTACTTGGAATTAGCATCCCCCTCCTGAAGGTCTCTCACTCTGGCATGCTGTCGGAGACGCACCCTCTCCAGGGAAGCGAGTGCCAGGCACTTTCCCTTCAAAAAAGCCTTTAGCTTGCGTTCCTCTTCTGACAAAGATCTATTTTCCCGTGCGCCATCTAAACGCAAAATCAGCTCATTTGCAATCTGAAAAAGGGTGGTCATATGGCTCTGTTTCCTTTGACCCCAACTTCTGAGAGCCTTCGCGGTGCGCTGCAGTTTCACACTGAAAATCTTCATGGGGTCATTACTAGAGACTTGTTCCTCCCAGGCCGCCTTCACCGTTTCCATAAAACCCGGCAACTTAACCCAAAAATTCTCGAAACGAAAGCGACGCTATCTTGGCATATCCCCAGAGCAGGTCAGGAGAAGGGGGCAATGATCCGATATGTTGGAACTGAGCGGTATCAAGTCACTGATGGGGTAAGTGTCTTCCCGGTCACTATTGAACAACACCCTATCCAATCTTGCCATTACTGAGTGCTCCTGATCATTACACCAGGTGAATTTCCTCCCCACCAGCGGCATGTCATGCAGGCCCAAGGTGTTGATCGTATGTCTTCTGTTGATTCTTCTCGTACTTCGCTCATCTTCATTACACACCAGATTGAAGTCACCATTCAGGATCCATGGCAGTTGAACATGCCCCCCAATTTCCACAATCTCCACCAGGAATCTGACTTTGTCCTCATTTTCCTGTGGCCCATAAACAGAAGTAGCCATCCACTCCCTTCCATCCACCAAAGAAGTGACTTTGATGGTGATAGAGAATTCCTTCTTACACACCGTAGACACACTCAATCTATCCGACCTCCAAGCGATCAGAATGCCCCCTCTGGTACCCGTTGCTGGTAGAAAGTCAAAGCAATCGAAAGCCGGGCCAAAAGTTTGCCCCACAAGCACCGCATCCACCACAGCCAACTTAGATTCTAGAACACAAGCAAGTGAAATGTTATAGGATTGTAGGAACAAACGGATGGAACTGCGCCTAGCTGGGTTATTGAGCCCCCTAACATTCCAAACTAACAAACACTCTGACATCGCCATGATACTACCTCTGAAGAACAACAAGAGCAGTACAGGACACTACACACCACAAGGCTCCACAGCCGCAGGGAGGAAGAAAGCACTGAAGCCCTCATGAGAAGGTTCATCAAAGTCCACTTCATCTGGGGCGAAGAGAGCAGTAATCGCCTTGATGTGGTGCGGAGCCAGCGGCTTGTCGAAGAGCTTCAAGTATTCGTCCATTGCTTTCTGCGTCACCTGTTCTTCAGCCTCCATTAGACCCATGCGACGAAGCAGCACAGTTTGAGCGCGGTGGTATGGCCCCTTGTTCGCGCCATCACAATTTTTATTTAGACGTGCACTCCGGCGAGGGGTAAAATCCGATGGTAGAGTCTTCTTGCGTCTCACCGGAGCCGATGCAGCTGGCCTCGGCCCCATGATAGATGGCATGGGGGTGGCACCGATCCCCTCAAGCAGCGTGTCAGCAGCCGTCTTTGGACCAAGCACCGTGTCCAGATTTGCCTTGGGTGCCAGGGGTGGAAGCAGCTTGCTCGGGCTCAATGGGGTTGCAAAAGGCGTGCGCACCGGGCTCGAGCTAGAGGACCTTGACTGCCCACACTGGCTCGGCAACTTCAGAGCCTTGAGATGTAGGTTCTCATCATCCGGCACAGCTTTCAGCGTCTCCATAGCACCAGCAGCTGAGGAAGGCACTACTTTCGGTGTTCCGCACAGTGCTGGGCATGCCAGGTGCAGGCGTGGAGGCGTGCCATGAGAGGGCGCGCACACTAGATTGCCGTCTACCCCCACGCACTGTGTACACGCCTCCGATGCGAAGGAAAGCCGGCGCGGCGACGTCATTTGGCGGAGCGTGACTCGTCCTGATGGAGGCGTCACGACACAAGCTGCCGAGCCCACAGCCGTAGAGGCCACCGACCATGGCAAGCCTGGCGTGGCAACACAGGCCGCCGAGCCCACTGCCGTAGAGGCACAACTAGAGTGTCCATGTGCACCGCCCACTGAAGAAGAACCACCACCGTGTTGATGCGTCACATCCACCGTGGGCGCGTGAGCCGCCAAGACCATAGCCAAAGATGCGTCGCCGAGAGGCCCCTGCAAAGCCGGCGTGAGCACACCGTTCGCAGAACCCACGACCGTAGTTGCCAGCGAGCCAGGAGAGGGGGAGCCACCAAGCAAAGCAGAGCATGAGGCCGTCGTGCCCAGAGCGACCCGCCGAGCTGGCGCGCCATGCATGGCATGGGCATCCGTTGGTCTGGACTGCACAAACGGGGCAGAAAAACCACCAGCGGGCGCCAGCAGCCCCTTGACCCTGCGTCCGCCCCAATCTCCAGCAATCCCAAGACCACCAGGGCCACCGAAAGGATGCCCGCCCGAACAGGGAGTCGAGCCCATCCCAGTGCCATCAACTCGCCCCCTGAAGCAGAAGCGCGAGAAGTCGTGTCGCCTGGTGTGATCTTCATCCTCTTCTGGTTCATAGTTTGGGCGGAACTCCATGAACGACATTGAGCGATCCACCACGTCCAGGACATGGATAGTGAGCGGGTGGACAAGAGTGAGCCTCTCTATCGGCGACGCTGGTGGTGGCGAGGAAAGCGGAAAGTCCTTGTCGAAGGAGTTCGGCAGCCCCGCCGGCTCTGGAACCTCGAAATCGTACATCTTGGGGATGCCTGATGGATTGCGCATCCAGGCGGTGACGTCCATATCCCAACGATCGTTAGGGGGGAGGATTTCCACCAGCTGGCCACCCAAATTGTTGATGAGCTGACTGACAGCACCCCACTCCCAGGCGTTCGCTGGCATGCCCTCAAATCCAATCTTGCAGAAGAAGCAAAGTTTCCCGCTGCTCGCCTGGGAACTTCTATGCCAGCGCCGAAAAGCGACGGAAGCTCCAGCACAGCGAAACTTCCCGGAGCTGGCGAGCACCCTCTCACAATCCGCAATGGAGGCGAATGTGATGAAGAAATCTGCCGGGTGTGTCACCTCCACCCGGACTTGTCGCCTCTCGACCCCATAGAGCCAAGCCAGGGATTGGACCATGGCTTCCGCAGACATGGCCGGTCTTGTGCCCTGCACAGTGGCTAGCAAGGCGCGATTACTGAAATCCGCCTCGAGCTCATCCATCCTGGAGGTGCGGGAGATGATACCTCCACTCCGCTCAGGCCGCAGAACTGGATCCCCATGGATGTATATTCCGCCAGGGAAGCGGGACTGAGCTAGGAGAGGGTAGTTGGCCAAGTCACAAGGCGGCGGCGGGCGACGGAGGGAGCCCTCTTGCGAAGACCGGCCAGCGGAGGTGCGAGCAGAGAGGCCAGGCTCAGATCTGGGAGGCGGAGGGGGAGGGTGTGACGAATCTGGAGAGGAGCGGCAGCTTCTAGCTATGTGACCCGTTAGCCAACAGCGGTGGCATCTAATCACACCGGAGCATTCAGATTTATGGTGGCCCGTCTCCAAGCACTTAAAACACCTTCCAAACAACCACCGAGGAATCTGAGGCTTGGGGCCAGCTGGCCGGCTCACGGCCGGGGACGCAGCCACATAACGGAGCGGGTGACGACGATTCCTCACTTGAATCTAGTCGTCGCTGTCCGGTTCCAGATCAACAGAAGTAGCGCGGGACCGGCCCGGCAGGGGCGCGTGTGAAGACGAGCCGGAAACGACGACATCACGAAAAGAAGCAGACCGAATGGGGGCGTTATCTGGCCGTCGGAGACCGGAGCGGTCAACCCACGGGTGAGGCTGGTGGGGGCCGGCGCGTCGGCCGCCGATTGGGATGTTGGAGGCCGGGGGAGCTTGGGAACGAGAGGACCGTTGGGGAGCCCTCCTGTATGTTTTTCCTTTGATATCTCTCTCTAGTGTCAGGGGTTGATTTACTATAACCAGTCTAAAAAAGAAAAGAAAACGTACATAGGCTGAAAATGAGAAATTTTGTGAGAACACTACTGATGGCCATGTGCAACACTATCGAGGCCCATTTCCGGAAGGGTGAAAGGAAGAAGGAAACCTGTAACAACCGCCCCACCAGAAACTTGCTGCTTTCCCATCCTAGTTCGAGCAATTAACATCCCAAAAAAGAGCTGGAGCAATTAACCAAAACCGATGCAAACTGAAAAAACAATTTTGGCCAATCAATATGTTTATAATATGTAAGAATAAGCATATAATAGTGAACTTTTTGCAAAAATAAGTATTCTAAGCAAGAATGAATTAGTAGCATTGGTATTATCCTTAAAGAAGAAAGATAAAAAACTAAAACAAATCGAAATAATGACTTTTCTAAGAAAGAATGAATTAGAGGAATTCACATGACCGTTTCAGAAGGAATAAATAAAAAAACTAAAATAAAATTAAAATAATTAAGTTTTCTAAGAAAGAATAAATCGCTCGCATTGGAACTACCCTTTCATAAGAAACAAAATTTAAAATATTTTTTAAAAATAATCAAGTTATTTAAGTAAGACTAAATTAGTGGCATTGGTATTACCCACAAAATGAAATAAAAAGTAAAACAAAATAATGACAAATTTTGCACATAAAACCAATGAAAAAAATAGCGTGCTACAGCAAAATAGCGCTGACTTTAAAATATGCTATTAGCATGCTATATAGTGTTATAGCGTGCTATTAGCGAGACAGTATACACTAATATATTTAGCGAGACAATTCTCAATACGCTATAGCGCGCTATTTTTTTTCAGTGCATAAAACACATGAATTGCGCTTTGTTATAATATGCTAGAATAAACATAAAATAATTGATTTTTTTTTCAAAAAAGCAAAGCTTCTTTGTGCATCGGCGGCGGTTTTTGGTAGCCTCGTCGACCCTAAAAGCCTAAGCGTGTAACGAAATGGTGGCTCTCGCAACTGACCTCCACGTTCATTCCATTTTCATTCCTTCAGCCTGCGCTGAAGTTGTCTCAAACATCAATTCTGAAGCTCTCTACCAGTACGCTGCTATCCTTCGGGAAATTAACCATTGTCGTGTGTGGATCGTTTCAAGCTCTCAAGTTCATGCATGAGAAGCGGGAATATAATAGGGAAGCTCATTCCCTTGCAAAGGCAACTTATTCCATTCCTTTCGGGTGCCATGCGTGGCATTAATATTATCCTTAAAGAAAAAAAAACTAAAATAAAATCAAAATAATGAACTTTTCTAATTAAAAATGAATTAGTGGAATTCACTTTACCTTTTCAGAAGAAATAAATAAAAATAAAATAAAATAAAAATAATGAAGTTTTCTAAGAAAGAATAAATTGGTGGCATTGGAACTGCCCTTTCACAAGAAACAAAATTTAAAAAAATACAACTTTAAAATAATAATTGAGTTATTTAAGTAAGACTGAATTAGTGGCATTGGTATTACCCACGAAATAAAATAAAAAGTAAAACAAAATAATGACCAAATTTGCACATAATATACACATGAATTGTGCTTTGTTATAATATGCTAGAATAAACATATAATAGTTGATTTTTCTTTGCAAAAATGCAAAGTTTCTTGGTGCGTCGACGGTGGTTTTCAGTGGCCTCGTCCACCCTCAAAGCCTAAGCGTGTAACGAAATGGTGGCTCTCGCAACTGACCTCCACGTTCATTCCATTTTCATCGCTTCAGACTGCGCTGAAGTTGTCTCGAACATCAATTCTGAAGCTCTCTATTGGTACGCTGCTATCCTCACTACTAGGAAAAGGCCTATTAATGGCGCACTGGTTTTGCCTACTAATGGGCATTACCAGTGCGCCATTAGTATCACGCCACTAGTATTTTTTACTAATGGCGCACCACTGGTGCGCCATTAGTATCTGGTATACTAATGGCGCACCATGCAGTGCACCATTAATTTTGCCCACAGTGCGCCACTAGTGTATTCTATACTAATAGCGCACCACATGATAGTGCGCCATTAGTAACAATTTTTTTATTTTATTTTTCTTAATCTCAGATCACTATTTCACCTATGAGATATCCAACACATATATATACAACAAGCATCCATATAACAATCATAGCCAACACATAAGTTCCATCATATATACATACATAGCCAACACACAAGTTGCATCATATATACATCCATAGCCAACACATAGTTCCATCGTTACATATTACAAAAGTTTCACATTGTTCATCCAACACCGTTATCCATCAATTCACAAAAGTTTCACATTGATACAAAATAAAAACACAAATGGAAAAGAAGCACTCCATCCATGCAAGATTCCGTGAATTAAATCAAATCTGCAAAATTATAAACAAGAAGTTAGAAGAAGAAAAAGAAGAAGACTAGAAGAATACTATAAGAAGAAGAACACTAGAAGAAGAATAAGAAGAATTTTGGAAAAAAAGAAGAATAAGAAGAAGACTATAAACTTATTATGTAAACTTGATCATTTTGTGCTAACATAAGTTATTTTGGAGCTAACCTATAGGAAACTAAGCATATAAGCTCTAAGTTTGTATATTAGAGCCAACTTAGGTAAAATGAAGCTAACCTATGACATTTTAAAAAAGAAGAAGAATAAGAAAAAGACTATAAGCTTATTATGTAAACTTGATCATTTTGTGCTAACATAAGTTATTTTGGAGCTAACCTATAGTAAACTAAGCATATAAGCTCTAAGTTTGTATATTAGAGCCAACTTAGGTAAAATGAAGCTAACCTATGTCATTTTGGGTAAGAAGAAGAATAAGAAAAAGACTATAAGCTTATTATGTAAACTTGATCATTTTGTGCTAACATAAGTTATTTTGGAGCTAACCTATAGGAAACTAAGCATATAAGCTCTAAGTTTGCATATTAGAGCCAACTTAGGTAAAATGAAGCTAACCTATAGGAAACTAAGCATATTAAAGATAACATAGGTAACTAAGTATATATATATCATTTTGGAGATCTGACATACCTGACAAAGTTCAGTTCTCATGCATTGTTCTTCTGCTTCTCCTTCCTCAGCCTGATGCGCCAAGAGCGGCGAGGCGGTGGAGGCAGTGGGATGTAGTCTTCTACCACAATTGGTGTGGTCATGTCGCCTGGGATCGCCAGCGCCACCACCGGTGCGTGGTCATTGTCAGGCACCACCACCATCGCGAGGCCACCTTCAGGCACGACCATCGCTAGGTCATCCTCAGCCACCTCCATCTCTTGCCCATGGTCAGCCACCACCATCTCTTGCCCTTGGTCAGCCACCATCAGCGCTAGGTCATCCTCAGCCTGATGCCCATCGTCATCCTGCAGCTCCTCATCCCCACTCTGCTCCTCTTCTCCCGCACTCCAGTCCGGATCATCCTTCTTGTTGTCTATGCTGCTGCCAAAATCACTGCTGCTTTCTCTACAGCCAGAATCGTTGCTGCTTTCGCTACAGCCATAGTCGCTGCTGCTTTGGCTGTAGCCAGTGTCGCTGCTGCTGCTCCCATTACCTGTCCAAAATGCAACAATGACCGTTAACAATCGATGTGAGACAAAGCCAAATGTAGAGGAATAAGAAGAGGCAGAACGTACCGGCATCATCATCGTCAGCGTAGCGCATGTGACACATAGTCGTGTTGAACACCTTCACGATGAGCATGGTGGCGTCGTCGTCATACCTAAAGAGAAGGAAGTACCCCAGCCGCAGGTCGTAGGCACGGTAGAACTTCTCCCACCCACGAGACAAGTACATGTGGCCCTCCTTGATCACCAACTCCACATCCCACTGCCTGTGAAACCCGCTGCCAGCCTGTCGCATCTTCACATTATTTGGCGGACCTTCACCCATCAGCATGTTCATAAAACTGTCAGGCAGCCTCTGCAGTTTGGGACAATGAGTGATGTGTTGCGGAACGTAGTAATTTCAAAAAAATTCCTACGTACACGCAAGATCATGGTGATGGCATAGCAAGGAGAGGAGAGAGTGTTGTCCACGTACCCTCGTAGACCGTAAGCGGAAGCGTTATGACAACGCAGTTGATGTAGTCGTACGTCTTCACGATCCGACCGATCCAAGTACCGAACGTATGGCACCTCCGAGTTCAGCACACGTTCAGCTCGATGACGATCCCCGGGCTCCGATCCAGCAAAGCTTCGGGGATGAGCTCCGTCAGCACGACGGCGTGGTGACGATGATGATGCTCTACCGGCGCAGGGCTTCGCCTAAACTCCGTGACGATATGACCGAGGTGGAATATGGTGGAGGGGGCACGCACACGGCTAAGGAACGATCCGTAGATCAACTTGTGTGTCTATGGGGTGCCCCCCGCCCCCGTATATAAAGGAGCCAGGGGGGAGGAGGCGGCCGGCCAAGGAGGGTGCGCCAAGGGGGGAGTCCTACTCCCACCGGGAGTAGGACTCCCTTCTTTCCTAGTTGGAATAGGAGAAGGGTGGAAAGAGGAGGAAGATGTTGGGGAACGTTGCAGAAAATTAAATTTTTCCTACGGTTTCACCAAGATCCATCTATGAGTTCATCTAAGCAACGAGTCATGGGAGATGCATCTACATACCACTTTGTAGATCGCGAGCGGAAGCGTTCAAAAGAATGGGGTTGAAGTAGTCGTTCTCGTCGTGATCCTATCACCGGAGATCCTAGCGCCGAACGGACGGCACCTCCACGTTCAACACACGTACGGAGCGGATGACGTCTCCTCCTTCTTGATCCAGCAAGGGGGAAGGAGAGGTTGAGGAAGACAGCTCCAACGGCAGCACGACGGCGTGGTGTTGTTGGTGTAGCAGTACTCCGACAGGGCTTCGCCAAGCACGTACGGAGGAGGAGAGGTGTTGGGGAGGGGAGGGGCTGCGCCTTGGCTTGTGTATGCAGCCCTCCCCTCACCCCTCTATTTATAGGGGAAGGGGCAAGGGGGGCCGGCCCCTCTAGATGGGATCTAGAGGGGGGGCGGCGGCCAGGGAGGGGGAACTTGCCCCCCAAGCAAGGGAAGCGCCCCCTCTAGGGTTCCCCCCCAACCCTAGGCGCATGGTCCCAAGGGGGGGGGGGGGCGCCCAGCCATCCAGGGTCTGGCTCCTGCCCCACGCAGCCCATGTGGCCCCCCGGGAGGGGTGGCCCCTCCCGGTGGACCCCCGGAACCCTTCCGGTGGCCCCGGTACAATATCGATATGCCCCCGAAACCTTCCGGTGTCCGTATGACAGCTTCCCATATATAAATCTTTACCTCCGGACCATTCCGGAACTCCCCGTGACGTCCGGGATCTCATCCGGGACTCTGAGCAACATTCGGTAATCACATACAAGTCTTCGTAATAACCCTAGCGTCACCGAACCTTAAGTGTGTAGACCCTACGGGTTCGGGAGACACGCAGACATGACCGAGACGGCTCTCAGATCAATAACCAACAGCGGGATCTGGATACCCATGTTGGCTCCCACATGCTCCTTGATGATGTCATCGGATGAACCACAATGTCGAGGATTCAAGCAACCCCGTATAGTATTCCCTTTGTCAATCGGTACGTTACAAGCCCGAGACTCGATTGTCGGTATCCCAATACC
Source organism: Triticum aestivum (assembly GCF_018294505.1). Classification (NCBI taxonomy): domain Eukaryota; kingdom Viridiplantae; phylum Streptophyta; class Magnoliopsida; order Poales; family Poaceae; genus Triticum; species Triticum aestivum. The sequence continues at coordinate 121,988,843 of NC_057810.1, read as the reverse complement.
TCGTTCAGTCTCGTTACCGGCAAGTCACTTTACTCGTACCGTAACGCATGATCCCGTGACCAAACACTTGATCACTTTGAGCTCATTATGATGATGCATTACCGAGTGGGCCCAGAGATACCTCTCCGTCATACGGAGTGACAAATAAAGTCTCGATCCGTGTCAACCCAACAGACACTTTCGGAGATACCTGTAGTGCACCTTTATAGTCACCCAGTTACGTTGTGACGTTTGGTACACCCAAAGCACTCCTACGGTATCCGGGAGTTACACGATCTCATGGTCTAAGGAAGAGATACTTGACATTGAAAAAGCTCTAGCAAAACGAACTACACGATCTTGTGCTATGCTTAGGATTGGGTCTTGTCCATCACATCATTCTCCTAATGATGTGATCCCGTTGTCAATGACATCTAATGTCCATAGTCAGGAAACCTTGACTATCTGTTGACCAACGAGCTAGTCAACTAGAGGCTCACTAGGGACATGTTATGGTCTATGTATTCACACGTGTATTACGATTTCCGGATAATACAGTTATAGCATGAATAAAAGACAATTATCATGAACAAGGAAATATAATAATAATGCTTTTATTATTGCCTCTAGGGCATATTTCCAACAGTCTCCCACTTGCACTAGAGTCAATAATCTAGTTACATTGTGATGAATCGAACACCCATAGAATTCTGGTGTTGATCATGTTTTGCTCGCGAGAGAGGTTTAGTCAACGGATCTGAGACATTCAGATCCGTATGTACTTTGCAAATATCTTTGTCTCCATCTTGAACATTTTCATGGATGGAGTTGAAACGACGCTTGATGTGCCTGGTCTTCTTGGGAAACCTGGGCTCCTTAGCAAGGGCAATAGCTCCAGTGTTGTCACAGAAGAGTTTGATCGGCCCCGACGCATTGGGTATGACTCCTAGGTCGGTGATGAACTCCTTCACCCAAATAGCTTCATGCGCTGCCTCCGAGGCTGCCATGTACTCCGCTTCACATGTAGATCCCGCCACGACGCTCTGCTTGCAGCTGCACTAGCTTACTGCTCCACCATTCAACATATACACGTATCCGGTTTGTGACTTAGAGTCATCCAGATCTGTGTCGAAGCTTGCGTCGACGTAACCCTTTACGGCGAGATCTTCGTCACCTCCATAAATGAGAAACATGCCCTTTGTCCTTTTCAGGTACTTCAGGATATTCTTGACCGTTGTCCAGTGTTCCTTGCCGGGATTACTTTGGTACCTTCCTACCAAACTTACGGCAAGGTTTACATCAGGTCTAGTACACAGCATGGCATACATAATAGATCCTATGGCTGAGGCATAGGGGATGACGCTCATCTCTTCTCTATCTTTTGCCGTGGTCGGGCATTGAGCCGAGCTCAATCTCACACCTTGCAATACAGGAAAGAACCCCTTCTTAGACTCGTCCATTTTGAACTTCTTCAAAATCTTATCAAGGTATGTGCTTTGTGAAAGACCTATGAGGCGTCTCGATCTATCTCTATAGATCTTGATGCCTAATATATAAGCAGCTTCTCCAAGGTCCTTCATTGAAAAACACTTATTCAAGTAGGCCTTAATGCTGTACAGGAATTCTATATCATTTCCCATCAAGAGTATGTCATCTACATATAATATGAGAAATGCTACAGAGCTCCCACTCACTTTCTTGTAAACGCAGGCTTCTCCGTAAGTCTGCATAAACCCAAACGCTTTGATCATCTCATCAAAGCGAATGTTCCAACTCCGAGATGCTTGCACCAGCCCATAAATGGATCGCTGGAGCTTGCATACTTTGTTAGCATTCTTAGGATCGACAAAACCCTCCGGCTGCATCATATACAGTTCTTCCTTAAGATGCCCATTAAGGAATGCCGTTTTGACGTCCATCTGCCATATCTCATAATCATAGTATGCGGCAATTGCTAACATGATTCGGACGGACTTAAGCTTTGCTACGGGAGAGAAAGTCTCATCGTAGTCAATCCCTTGAACTTGCCGATAACCCTTAGCGACAAGTCGAGCTTTATAGATGGTGACATTACCATCCGCGTCCGTCTTCTTCTTAAAGATCCATTTGTTTTCTATCGCTCGCCGATCATCGGGCAAGTCAGTCAAAGTCCATACTTTGTTTTCATACATGGATTCTATCTCGGATTTCATGGCTTCAAGCCATTTGTTGGAATCTGGGCCCGCCATCGCTTCTTCATAGTTCGAAGGTTCACCGTTGTCTAACAACATGATTTCCAGGACAGGGTTGCTGTACCACTCTGGTGCGGAACGTGTCCTTGTGGACCTACGAAGTTCAGTAGCAACTTGATCAGAAGTACCTTGATCATCATCATTAATTTCCTCTCCAGTTGGAGTAGGCATCACAGGAACATTTTCCTGAGCTGCACTACTATCTTGTTCAAGAGGTAGTACTTCATCGAGTTCTACTTTCCTCCCACTTACTTCTTTCGAGAGAAACTCTTTTTCTAGAAAGGATCCGTTCTTGGCAACAAAGATCTTGCCCTTGGATCTTAAGTAGAAGGTATACCCAATGGTTTCTTTAGGGTATCCTATGAAGACACATTTTCCGACTTGGGTTTGAGCTTTTCAGGTTGAAGTTTCTTGACATAAGCATCGCATCCCCAAACTTTTAGAAACGACAGCTTAGGTTTCTTCCCAAACCATAATTCATACGGTGTCGTCTCAACGGATTTAGACGGTGCCCTATTTAAAGTGAATGTAGCTGTCTCTAGAGCGTATCCCCAAAATGATAGCGGTAAATCGGTAAGAGACATCATAGATCGCACCATATCCAATAGAGTGTGATTACGATGTTCGGACACACCGTTACACTGAGGTGTTCCAGGCGGCGTGAGTTGTGAAACGATTCCATATTTTCTTAAGTGTGTACCAAATTCGTGACTTAAATATTCTCCTCCACGATCCAATCGTAAGAATTTTATCTTTCGGTCACGTTGATTCTCTACTTCATTCTGAAATTCCTTGAACTTTTCAAAGGTCTCAGACTTGTGTTTCATCAAGTAGACATACCCATATCTACTCAAGTCATCTGTGAGAGTGAGAACATAATGATATCCTCCGCGAGCCTCAACACTCATTAGACCACACACATCGGTATGTAGGATTCCCAACAAGTTGGTTGCTCGCTCCATTGTTCCGGAGAACGGAGTCTTGGTCATCTTGCCCATGAGGCATGGTTCGCATGTGTCAAATGATTCATAATCGAGAGACTCTAAAAGTCCATCAGCATGGAGCTTCTTCATGCGCTTGACACCAATGTGACCAAGGCGGCAGTGCCACAAATATGTGGGACTATCGTTATCAACTTTACATCTTTTGGTATTCACACTATGAATATGTGTAGTATTACGTTCGAGATTCATTAAGAATAAACCATTGACCATCGGGGCATGACCATAAAACATATCTCTCATATAAATAGAACAACCATTATTCTCGGATTTAAATGAGTAGCCATCTCGCATCAAACGAGATCCAGATACAATGTTCATGCTCAAACTTGGCACTAAATAACAATTATTGAGGTTTAAAACTAACCCCGTAGGTAAATGTAGAGGTAGCGTGCCGACGGCGATCACATCAATCTTGGAACCATTCCCGACGCGCATCGTCACCTCGTCCTTTGCCAGTCTCCTTTTATTCTGCAGCTCCTGCTGTGAGTTACAAATGTGAGCAACGGCACCGGTATCAAATACCCAGGAGTTACTACGAGTACTGGTAAGGTACACATCAATTACATGTATATCAAATATACCTTTAGTGTTGCCGGCCTTCTTGTCTGCTAAGTATTTGGGGCAGTTCCGCTTCCAGTGGCCCTTCCCCTTGCAATAAAAGCACTCAGTTTTAGGCTTGGGTCCATGCTTTGACTTCTTCCCGGCAACTGGCTTACCGGGCGCGGCACCATCTTTGCCGTCCTTCTTGAAGTTCTACTTACCCTTGCCCTTCTTGAACTTAGTGGTCTTATTGACCATCAACACTTGATGTTCTTTCTTGATTTCAACCTCTGCCGACTTCAGCATTGAAAATACTTCAGGAATGGTCTTCACCATCCCCTGCATATTGTAGTTCATTACGAAGCTCTTGTAGCTTGGTGGGAGCGACTGAAGGATTCTGTCAATGACCGCCTCATCCAGGAGGTTAATGTCCAGCTGGGACAGGCGGTTGTGCAACCCAGACATTTTGAGTATATGCTCACTGACAGAACTATTTTCCTCCATCTTACAACTATAGAACTTGTCGGAGACTTCATATCTCTCGACCCGGGCATGAGCTTGGAAAACTAGTTTCAGCTCCTCGAACATCTCATATGCTCCGTGTTGCTCAAAACGCTTTTGGAGCCCTGGTTCTAAGCTGTAAAGCATGCCGCACTGAACGAGGGAGTAATCATCAGCACGAGACTGCCAAGCATTCATAATGTCTTGGTTCTCTGGGACGGGAGCGTCACCTAGCGGTCCTTCTAGGACATATTGTTTCCTGGCAGCTATGAGGATGATCCTCAGGTTCCGGACCCAGTCCGTATAGTTGCTGCCATCATCTTTCAGCTTGGTTTTCTCTAGGAACGCGTTGAAGTTCATGTTGACATGAGCGTTGGCCATTTGATCTACAAGACATATTTTGCAAAGGTTTAAGACTAAGTTCATGATAATTAAGTTCATCTAATCAAATTAATATAATGAACTCCCACTCAGATTAGACATCCCTCTAGTCATCTAAGTGTTACACGATCCGAGTCGACTAGGCCGTGTCCGATCATCACGTGAGACGGACTAGTCATCGTCGGTGAAACATTCTCATGTTGATCGTATCTTCCATACGACTCGTGTTCGACCTTTCGGTCTTCGTGTTCCGAGGCCATATCTGTACATGCTAGGCTCGTCAAGTTAACCCTAAGTGTTTTGCATGTGTAAAACTGTCTTACACCCGTTGTATGTGAACGTAAGGATCTATCACACCCGATCATCACGTGGTGCTTCGAAACGACGAACTTTAGCAATGGTGCACAGTTAGGGGAGAACACTTCTTGAAATTTTGTAAGGGATCATCTTATTTACTACCGTCGTTCTAAGTAAACAAGATGCATAAACATAATAAACATCACATGCAATTATATAATAGTGATATGATATGGCCAATATCATATAGCTCCTTCGATCTCCATCTTCGGGGCTCCATGGTCATCTTCGTCACCGGCATGACACCATGATCTCCATCATCATGATCTCCATCATCGTGTCTTCATGAAGTTGTCACGCCAACGAATACTTCTACTTCTATGGCTAACGCGTTTAGCAACAAAGTAAAGTAATTTACATGGCGTTCTTCAATGACACGCAGGTCATACAAAAATAAAGACAACTCCTATGGCTCCTGCCGGTTGTCATACTCATCAACATGCAAGTCGTGATTCCTATTACAAGAACATGATCTCATACATCACAATATATCATTCATCATTCATCACAACTTCTAGCCATATCACATCACATGACAATTGCTGCAAAAACAAGTTAGACGTCCTCTAATTGTTGTTGCATCTTTTATGTGGTTGCAATTGGGTTCTAGCAAGAACGTTTTCTTACCTACGAATAACCACAACGTGATCTTGTCAATTTCTATTTACCCTTCATAAGGACCCTTTTCATCGAATCCGCTTCAACTAAAGTGGGAGAGACAGACACCCGCCAGCCACCTTATGCAAGTAGTGCATGTTAGTCGGTGGAACCGGTCTCACGTAAGTGTACGTGTAAGGTTGGTCCGGGCCGCTTCATCCCACAATACCGCTGAAGCAAGATAAGACTAGTAGTGGCAAGCAAGTTGACAAAATATACGCCCACAACTAAATTGTGTTCTACTCGTGCAATAGAGAACTACGCATAGACCTAGCTCATGATGCCACTGTTGGGGAACGTTGCAGAAAATTAAAATTTTCCTACGGTTTCACCAAGATCCATCTATGAGTTCATCTAAGCAACGAGTCATGGGAGATGCATCTACATACCACTTTGTAGATCGCGAGCGGAAGCGTTCAAAAGAACGGGGTTGAAGTAGTCGTTCTCGTTGTGATCCTATCACCGGAGATCCTAGCACCGAACGGACGGCACCTCCGCGTTCAACACACGTACGGAGCGGATGACGTCTCCTCCTTCTTGATCCAGCAAGGGGGAAGGAGAGGTTGAGGAAGACAGCTCCAACGGCAGCACGACGGCGTGGTGTTGTTGGTGTAGCAGTGCTCCGACAGGGCTTCGCCAAGCACGTACGGAGGAGGAGAGGTGTTGGGGAGGGGAGGGGCTGCGCCTTGGCTTGTGTATGCAGCCCTCCCCTCACCCCTCTATTTATAGGGGAAGGGGCAAGGGGGGCCGGCCCCTCTAGATGGGATCTAGAGGGGGGGCGGCGGCCAGGGAGGGGGAGCTTGCCCCCCAAGCAAGGGGGGCGCCCCCTCTAGGGTTCCCCCCAACCCTAGGCGCATGGGCCCAAGGGGGGGGCGCCCAGCCCTCCAGGGGCTGGCTCCTGCCCCACGCAGCCCATGTGGCCCCCCGGGAGGGGTGGTCCCTCCCGCTGGACCCCCGGAACCCTTCTAGTGGCCCCGGTACAATACCAATATGCCCCCGAAACCTTCCGATGTCCGTATGACAGTTTCCCATATATAAATCTTTACCTCCGGACCATTCCGGAACTCGTCGTGACGTCCGGGATCTCATCCGGGACTCCGAACAACATTCGGTAATCACATACAAGTCTTCCTAATAACCCTAGCGTCACCGAACCTTAAGTGTGTAGACCCTACGGGTTCGGGAGACACGCAGACATGACCGAGACGGCTCTCAGATCAATAACCAACAGCGGGATCTGGATACCCATGTTGGCTCCCACATGCTCCTCGATGATGTCATCAGATGAACCACGATGTCGAGGATTCAAGCAACCCCGTATAGTATTCCCTTTGTCAATCGGTACGTTACAAGCCCGAGACTCGATCGTCGGTATCCCAATACCTCGTTCAGTCTCGTTACCTGCAAGTCACTTTACTCGTACCGTAACACATGATCCCGTGACCAAACACTTGATCACTTTGAGCTCATTATGATGATGCATTACCGAGTGGGCCCAGAGACACCTCTCCGTCATACGGAGTGACAAATCCTAGTCTCGATCCGTGTCAACCCAACAGACACTTTCGGAGATACCTGTAGTGCACCTTTATAGTCACCCAGTTACGTTGTGACGTTTGGTACACCCAAAGCACTCCTACGGTATCCGGGAGTTACACGATCTCATGGTCTAAGGAAGAGATACTTTACATTGAAAAAGCTCTAGAAAAACGAACTACACGATCTTGTGCTATGCTTAGGATTGGGTCTTGTCCATCACATCATTCTCCTAATGATGTGATCCCGTTGTCAATGACATCTAATGTCCATAGTCTGGAAACCATGACTATCTATTGACCAACGAGCTAGTCAACTAGAGGCTCACTAGGGACATTTTATGGTCTATGTATTCACACGTGTATTACGATTTCCGGATAATACAATTATAGCATGAATAAAAGACAATAATCATGAACAAGGAAATATAATAATAATGCTTTTATTATTGCCTCTAGGGCATATTTCCAACAGAAGAGGGGAAGGAAGGGGGGGGGCGCCCCCCTTCCCTTGTCCTATTCGGACTAGGAAGGGGAGGGGCACGCGGCCCCCTCCTGCCTCCTTCCCTCTTCTCCCTTGAGGCCGATGTAGGCCCAATAACCCCCCGGGGGGTTCCGGTAACCTCCCGGTACTCCGGTAAAATGCCAATTTCACCAGGAACGATTCTGATGTCCAAATATAGGCTTCCAATATATCGATCTTTATGTCTCGACCATTTCGAGACTCCTCATTACGTCCGTGATCACATCCGGGACTCCGAACAAGCTTCGGTACATCAAAACTTATAAACTCATAATAAAACTGTCATCGTAACGTTAAGCGTGCGGACCCTACGGGTTCGAGAACTATGTATACATGACATAGAACTATTCTCGGTCAATAACCAATAGCGCAACCTGGATGCCCATATTGGTTCCTACATATTCTACGAAGATCTATATTAGTCAAACCGCATAACAACACACGTTGTTCCCTTTGTCATCGATATGTTACTTGCCTGAGATTTGATCGTCGGTATCCAATACCTAGTTCAATCTCGTTACCGGCAAGTCTCTTTACTCGTTCCGTAATGCATCATCCCGTAACCAACTCATTTGGTCACATTGCTTGCAAGGCTTATAATGATGTGCATTACCGAGAGGGCCCAGAGATACCTCTCCGACAATCGGAGTGACAAAACCTAATCTCGAAATATGCCAACTCAACATGTACCTTCGGAGACACCTGCAGTACTCCTTTATAATCACCCAGTTACGTTGTGACGTTTGGTAGTACCCAAAGTGTTCCTCCGGTAAACGGGAGTTGCATAATTCTCATAGTTACAGGAACATGTATAAGTCATGAAGAAAGCAATAGCAATATACTAAACGATCAAGTCCTAGGCTAACGGAATGGGTCATGTCAATCACATCATTCTCCTAATGATGTGATCCCATTAATCAAATGACAACACATGTCTATGGTTAGGAAACATAACCATCTTTGATTAATGAGCTAGTCAAGTAGAGGCATACTAGTGACTATATGTTTGTCTATGTATTCACACATGTATCATGTTTCCGGTTAATACAATTCTAGCATGAATAATAAACATTTATCATGATATGAGGAAATAAATAATAACTTTATTATTGCCTCTAGGGCATATTTCCTTCAGTCTCCTACTTGCACTAGAGTCAATAATCTAGATTACAAAGTAATGATTCTAACACCCATGGAGTCTTGGTGCTGATCATGTTTTGCTCGTGAGAGTGGCTTAGTCAACGGGTCTGCAACATTCAGATCCGTATGTATCTTGCAAATCTCTATGTCTCCCACTTAGACTTGGTCCCGAATGGAATTGAAGCGTCTCTTGATGTGCTTGGTCCTCTTGTGAAATCTGGATTCATTTGCCAAGGCAATTGCACCAGTATTGTCACAGAAGATTTTCATTGGTCCCGATGCACTAGGTATGACACCTAGATCAGAAATGAACTCTTTCATCCAGACTCCTTCATTTGCTGCTTCCGAAGCAGCTATGTACTCCGCTTCACATGTAGATCCCGCCACGACGCTTTTTTTAGAACTGCACCAACTTACAGCTCCACTGTTTAATAAAAACACGTATCCGGTTTGCGATTTAGAATCGTCCGGATCAGTGTCAAAGCTTGCATCGACGTAACCATTTACAACTAGCTCTTTGTCACCTCCATATACGAGAAACATATCCTTAGTCCTTTTCAGGTATTTCAGGATGTTCTTGACCGCTGTCCAGTGATCCACTCCTGGATTACTTTGGTACCTTCCTGCCAAGCTTATTGCTAAGCATACATCATGTCTGGTACACAACATTGCATACATGATAGAGCCTATGGCTGAAGCATAGGGAACATCTTTCATTTTCTCTCTATCTTCTGCTGTGGTCGGGCATTGAGTTTGACTCAACTTCACACCTTGTAGTACGGGCAAGAACCCTTTCTTTTCCTGATCCATTTTGAACCTTTTCAAAATTTTATCAAGGTATGTGCTTTGTGAAAGTCCTATTAAGCGTCTTGATCTATCTCTATAGATCTTGATGCCCAATATGTAAGCAGCTTCACCGAGGTCTTTCATTGAAAAACTTTTATTCAAGTATCCCTTTATGCTATCCAGAAATTCTATATCATTTCTAATTAATAATATGTCATCTACATATAATATCAGAAATGCTACAGAGCTCCCACTCACTTTCTTGTAAATACAGGCTTCTCCAAACGTCTGTATAAAACCATATGATTTGATCACACTATCAAAGCGTTTATTCCAACTCCGAGATGCTTGCACCAGTCCATAAATGGAACGCTGAAGCTTGCACACTTTGTTAGCACCTTTTGGATCAACAAAACCTTCTGGCTCCATCATATACAACTATTCTTCCAGAAATCCATTCAAGAATGCAGTTTTGACATCCATTTGCCAAATTTCACAATCATGAAATGCAGCAATAGCTAACATGATTCGGACAGACTTAAGCATCGCTACGAGTGAGAAAGTCTCATCGTAGTCAACTCCTTGAACTTGTCGAAAACCTTTCGCAACAAGTCGAGCTTTATAGACAGTTACATTACCATCAGCGTCAGTCTTCTTCTTAAAGATCCATTTATTCTCAATTGCTTGCCGATCATCGGGCAAGTCAACCAAAGTCCATACTTTGTTTTCATACATGGATCCCATCTCAGATTTCATGGCCTCTAGCCATTTTGCGGAATCTGGGCTCATCATCGCTTCCTCATAGTTCGTAGGTTCATCATGGTCAAGCAACATGACTTCCAGAATTGGATTACCGTACCACTCTGGTGCGAATCTTACTCTGGTAGACCTACGAGGTTCAGTAGAAACTTGATCTGAAGTTTCATGATCAATATCATTAGCTTCCTCACTAATTGGTGTAGTTGTCACAGGAACCGGTTCTTGTGATGAACTACTTTCCAATAAGGGAGTAGACACCGTTATCTCATCAAGTTCTACTTTCCTCCCACTCACTTCTTTCGAGAGAAACTCCTTCTCTAGAAAGGATCCGATTTTAGCAACGAAAATCTTGCCCTCAGATCTGTGATAGAAGGTGTACCCAATAGTCTCTTTTGGGTATCCTATGAAGACACATTTCTCCGATTTGGGTTCGAGCTTATCTGGTTGAAGTTTCTTCACATAAGCATCGCAACCCCAAACTTTAAGAAACAACAACTTTGGTTTCTTGCCAAACCACAGTTCATAAGGCGTCATCTCAACGGATTTTGATGGTGCCCTATTTAACGTGAATGCGACCGTCTCTAAAGCATAACCCCAAAACGATAGCGGTAAATCAGTAAGAGACATCATAGATCGCACCATATCTAGTAAAGTACGATTACGACGTTCGGACACACCATTTCGTTGTGGTGTTCCGGGTGGCGTGAGTTGCGAAACTATTATGCATTGTTTCAAGTGTAAACCAAACTCATAACTCAAATATTCTCCTCCACGATCAGATCATAGAAATTTTATTTTCTTGTTACGATGATTTTCCACTTCACTCTGAAATTCTTTGAACTTTTCAAATGTTTCAGACTTGTGTTTCATCAAGTAGATATACCCATATCTGCTCAAATCATCTGTGAAGGTGAGAAAATAACGATACCCGCCGCGAGCCTCAACATTCATTGGACCACAAACATCAGTATGTATGATTTCCAACAAATCAGTTGCTCGCTCATAGTTCCGGAGAACGGCGTTTTAGTCATCTTGTCCATGAGGCACGGTTCGCAAGTACCAAGTGATTCATAATCAAGTGATTCCAAAAGCCCATCAGTATGGAGTTTCTTCATGCGCTTTACACCGATATGACCTAAACATCAGTGCCACAAATAAGTTGCACTATCGTTATCAACTCTACATCTTTTGGTTTCAACACTATGAATATGTGTATTACTACTATCGAGATTCAATAAAAATAGACCTCTTTTCAAGGGTGCATGAACATAAAAGATATTACTCATATAAATAGAACAACCATTATTCTCTGATTTAAATGAATAACCGTCTCACATCAAACAAGATCCAGATATAATGTTCATGCTCAACGCTGGCACCAAATAACAATTATTTAGGTCTAAAACTAATCCCGATGGTAGATGTAGAGGTAGCGTGCCGACCGCGATCACATCGACTTTGGAACCATTTCCCACGCGCATCGTCACCTCGTCCTTAGCCAATCTTCGCTTAATCTGTAGTCCCTGTTTCGAGTTGCAAATATTAGCAACAGAACCAGTATCAAATACCCAGGTGCTACTGCGAGCATTAGTAAGGTACACATCAATAACATGTATATCACATATACCTTTGTTCACTTTGCCATCCTTCTTATCCGCCAAATACTTGGGGCAGTCCCGCTTCCAGTGTCCAGTTTGCTTGCAGTAGAAGCACTCAGTTTCAGGCTTAGGTCCAGACTTGCGTTTCTTCTCTTGAGCTGCAACTTGCTTGCTGTTCTTTTTGAAGTTCCCCTTCTTCTTCCCTTTGCCCTTTTTCTTGAAACTGGTGGTCTTGTTAACCATCAACACTTGATGCTCCTTCTTGATTTCTACCTCCACGGCTTTTAGCATCGCGAAGAGCTCGGGAATAGTCTTGTTCATCCCTTGCATATTATAGTTCATCACGAAGCACTTGTAGCTTGGTGGCAGTGATTGAAGAATTCTGTCAATGACACTATCATCAGGAAGATTAACTCCCAGTTGAATCAAGTGATTATTATACCCAGACATTTTGAGTATATGTTCACTGACAGAACTATTCTCCTCCATCTTGCAGCTATAGAACTTATTGGAGACTTCATATCTCTCAATCCGGGCATTTGCTTGAAATATTAACTTCAACTCCTGGAACATCTCATATGCTCCATGACGTTCAAAACATCGTTGAAGACCCGGCTCTAAGCCGTAAAGCATGGCACACTGAACTGTTGGGGAACGTAGTAATTTCAAAAAAAATCCTACGTACACGCAAGATCATGGTGATGGCATAGCAACGAGAGGAGAGGGTGTTGTCCACGTACCCTCGTAGACCGTAAGCAGAAGCGTTATGACAACGCGGTTGATGTAGTCGTACGTCTTCACGATCCGACCGATCCAAGTACCGAACGTACGGCACCTCCGAGTTCAGCACACGTTCAGCTCGATGACGATCCCTGGACTCCGATCCAGCAAAGTGTCGGGGATGAGTTCCGTCAGCACGACGGCGTGGTGACGATGATGATGCTCTACCGGCGCAGGGCTTCGCCTAAACACCGCGACGATATGACCGAGGTGGAATATGGTGGAGGGGGGCACCGCACACGGCTAAGGAATGATCCGTAGATCAACTTGTGTTGTTGTGCCTAGAGGTGCCCTCCTGCCCCCGTATATAAAGGAGCAACGGGGGGAGGGGGCGGCCGGCCTAGGAGGGGCGCGCCAAGGGGAGTCCTACTCCCACCGGGAGTAGGACTCCCTCCTTCCTTGTTGGAGTAGGAGAAGGGGGAAAGAGGGGGAGAGGAGGAAGGAAAAGGGGGCCGCACCCCTTGTCCAATTCGGACCAGAGGGGGGCTGCACGCCTCCTTCCTTTCGGCCTCTCTCCTCTATTCCCGTATGGCCCAATAAGGCCCATATACTCCCCGGCGAATTCCCGTAACTCTCCGGTACTCCGAAAAATACCCGAATCACTCGGAACCTTTCCGAACTCCGAATATAGTCGTCCAATATATCGATCTTTACGTCTCGACCATTTCGAGACTCCTCGTCATGTTCCGATCTCATCCGGGACTCCAAACTCCTTTGGTACATCAAAACTCATAAACTCATAATATAACTGTCATCGAAACCTTAAGCGTGTGGACCCTACGGGTTCGAGAACTATGTAGACATGACCTAGAACTATTCTTGGTCAATAACCAATAGCGGAACCTGGATGCCCATATTGGCTCCTACATATTCTACGAAGATCTTTATCGGTCAAACCGCATAACAACATATTTTGCTCCCTTTGTCATCGGTATGTTACTTGCCCGAGACTCGATCGTCGGTATCCAATACCTAGTTCAATCTCGTTACCGGCAAGTCTCTTTACTCGTTACGTAATGCATCATTCCGTAACTAACTCATTAGCTACATTGCTTGCAAGGCTTATAGTGATGTGCATTACCGAGAGGGCCCAGAGATACCTCTCCGACAATCGGAGTGACAAAACCTAATCTCGAAATACGCCAACCCAACATGTACCTTTGGAGACACCTGTAGTACTCCTTTATAATCACCCAGTTACGTTGTGACGTTTGGTAGCACCCAAAGTGTTCCTCCGGTAAACGGGAGTTGCATAATCTCATAGTTACAGGAACATGTATAAGTCATGAAGAAAGCAATAGCAACATACTAAACGATCAAGTGCTAGGCTAACGGAATGGGTCATGTCAATCACATCATTCTCCTAATGATGTGATCCCATTAATCAAATGACAACACATGTCTATGGTTAGGAAACATAACCATCTTTGATTAATGAGCTAGTCAAGTAGAGGCATACTAGTGACTATATGTTTGTCTATGTATTCACACATGTATCATGTTTCCGGTTAATACAATTCTAGCATGAATAATAAACATTTATCATGAAATAAGGAAATAAATAATAACTTTATTATTGCCTCTAGGGCATATTTCCTTCAGTCTCCCACTTGCACTAGAGTCAATAATCTAGTTCACATCGCTATGTGATTTAACACCAATATTCACATCTGCATGTGATTAATACCCATAGTTCACATCATCATGTGATCAACACCCAAAGGGTTTACTAGAGTCAATAATCTAGTTCACATCGCTATGTGATTAACACCCAAAAGAGTACTAAGGTATGATCATGTTTTGCTCGTGAGAGAAGCTTAGTCAACGGGTCTGTCATATTCAGAGCCGTATGTATTTCGCAAATATTCTATGTCCACAATGCTCTGCACGGAGCTACTCTAGCTAATTGCTCCCACTTTCAATATGTATCCAGATTGAGACTTAGAGTCATCTGGATTGGTGTAAAAGCTTGCATCGTTGTAACTTTAACGACGGGCTCTTTTATCACCTCCATAATCGAGAAACATCTCCTTAGTCCTCACTAAGGATATTCTTGACCCATGTCCAGTGATCTACTTATTAGATCAAAATTGTATTCCTTTGCCAAACACAGAGCAAGGTATACAATAGGTCTGGTTCACAGCATAGCATACTTTATAGAACCTATGACTGAGGCATAGGGAATGACTTTTCATTCTCTTTCTATTTTCTGCAATGGTCGGGTCTTGAGTCTTACTCAACTTCACACCTTGTAACACAGGCAAGAACTCCTTCTTTGACTGTTCCATTTTGAACTATTTCAAAAATTTATCAAGGTATGTACTCATTGAAAAATCTTATCAAGCGTCTTGATCTATCTATATAGATCTTGATGCTCAATGTGTAAGCAGCTTCACCGAGGTCTTGCTTTGAAAAACTCTTATTCAAGTATCCTTTCATGCTATCCAGAATTTCCATATCATTTCCAATTAACAATATGTCATCCACATATAATATTAGAAATGCTACAGAGCTCCCACTCACTTTCTTGTAAATACAGGCTTCTTCAAAAGTCTGTATAAAACCATATGCTTTGATCAACTCATCAAAGCATATATTCCAACTCCGAGATGCTTGCACCAGTCCATAGATGGATCGCTGGAGCTTGCACAATTTGTTAGCACCTTTAGGATTGACAAAACCTTCTGGTTGCATCATATACAACTCTTCTTTAAGAAAACCATTAAGGAATGCAGTTTTGTTTATCCATTTGCCAGATTTCATAAAATGCGGCAATTGCTAACATGATTCAGACAGACTTAAGCATAGATACGAGTGAAAAACTCTCATCGTAGTCAACACCTTGAACTTGTCGAAAACCTTTTGCGACAATTCTAGCTTTGTAGATAGTAACACTATCAGCGTCCGTCTTCCTCTTGAAGATCCATTTAATCTCAATGTCTCGCCGATCATTGGGCAAGTCAATCAAAGTCCATACTTTGTTTTCATACATGGATCTTATCTCAGATTTCATGGCTCAAGCCATTTTGCGGAATCTGGGCTCACCATCGCTTCTTCATAGTTCGTAGGTTCGTCATGGTCTAGTAACATAACTTCCAGAACAGGATTACCGTACCACTCTGGTGCGGATCTTACTCTGTAAGACCTACGAGATTCTGTAGTAACTTAATCTGAAGTTTCATGATCATCATCATTAACTTCCTCACTAATTGGTGTAGTAGTCACAGGAACAGATTTCTGTGATGAACTACTTTCGAATGAGGGAGTAGGTACAGTTACCTCATCAAGTTCTACTTTCCTCCCACTCACTTCTGTCGAGAGAAACTTCTTCTCTAGAAAGGATCCATCTTAGCAACGAATAATTTTCCTTCGGATCTGTGATAGAAGGTGTACCCAACAGTTTCCTTTGGGTATTCTATGAAGACGCACTTCTTCGATTTGGGTTCAATCTTATCAGGTTGAAACTTTTTCACATGAGCATCGCAACTCCAAACTTTAAGAAACGATAACTTAGGTTTACCGCTAAACCATAGTTCATACCGTGTCGTCTCAACGGATTCAGATGGAGCCCTATTAAACGTGAATGCAGCTGTCTCTAATGCATAACCCCAAAACGATAGTGGTAAATAGGTAAGAGACATCATAGATTGCACTATATCCAATAAAGTACTTGTTATGACGTTCGGACACACCATTAAGCTGTGGTGTTCCAGGTGGCATGAGTTTGTGAAACTATTCCACATTATTTTAATTGAAGACCAAACTCATAACTCAAATATTTGTCTCCGTGATCAAATTGCAGAAACTTAATTTTCTTGTTACGATGATTCTCCACTTCACTCTGAAATTCTTTGAACTTTTCAAATGTTTCAGACTTGTGCTTCATTAAGTAGATATACTCATATCTACTCAATTCATTTTGTGAAGATCAGAAAATAACGATACACGCCACGAGCATCAACACTCATTGGACCGCATACATCGGTATGTATTATTTCCAATAAGTCACTAGCTCGTTCCATTGTTCCGGAGAACGGAGTTTTTAGTCATCTTGCCCAAAAGGCATGGTTCGCAAGCATCAAATGATTCATAACCAAGTGATTACGAAAATCCATCTTTATGGAGTTTCTTCATGCGCTTTACACCAATATGACCCAAACGGCAGTGCCACAAATAAGTTGCACTATCATTATTAACTTTGCATCTTTTGGCATCAATATTATGAATATGTGTATCACTACGATCGAGATCCAACAACCAATTTCATTGGGTGTATGACCATTTGAAGGTTTTATTCATGTAAACAGAACAACAATTATTCTTCGACTTTAAATGAATAACCGTATTGCAATAAACATGATCAAATCATATTCATGCTCAACGCAAACGCCAAATAACATTTATTTAGGTTTAACACTAATCCCGAAAGTATAGGGAGTGTGCGATGATGATCATATCAATCTTGGAACCACTTCCAACACACATCGTCACTTCACCCTCAACTAGTTTCTGTTTATTCTGTAACTCCTGTTTCGAGTTACTAATCTTAGCAACTGAACAAGTATCAAATACTCAGGGGTTACTATAAACACTAGTAAAGCACATATCAATAACCTGTATATCAAATATACCCTTGTTCACTTTGCCATCCTTCTTATCCACCAAATATTCAGGGCATTTCCGCTTCCAGTGACCATTTCCTTTGCAGTGTAAGCACTCAGTTTCAGGCTTTGGTCCAGCTTTGGGCTTCTTCGTGGGAGTGACAACTTGCTTGTCATTCTACTTGAAGTTCCCTTTCTTTCCCTTTGCCCTTTTCTTGAAACTAGTGGTCTTGTCAATCATCAACACTTGATGCTCTTTCTTGATTTCTACGTTCATCGATTTCAACATCACGAAGAGCTCGGGAATTGTTTTCGTCATCCCTTGCATACTATAGTTCATCACAAAGTTCTAGTAACTTAGTGATGGTGACTAGAGAATTCTGTCAATCACTATCTTATCTGGAAGATTAACTCCCACTTGATTCAAGTGATTGAAGTACCCAGACAATCTGAGCACATGCTTACTAGTTGAGCGATTCTCCTCCATCTTTTAGCTATAGAACTTGTTGGAGACTTCATATCTCTCAACTCGGGTATTTGCTTGAAATATTAACTTCAATTCCTGGAACATCTCATATGGTCCATGACGTTCAAAACATCTTTGAAGTCCCGATTCTAAGCCATTAAGCATGGTGCACTAAACTATCAAGTAGTCATCATATTGAGCTAGCCAAACGTTCATAACGTCTGCATCTGCTCCTGCAATAGGTCTGTCACCTAGCGGTGCATTAAGGACATAATTCTTCTGTGCAGCAATGAGGATAAACCTCAGATCACGGATCCAATCCGCATCATTGCTACTAACATCTTTCAACACAATTTTCTCTAGGAACATATCAAAATAAACATATGAAAGCAACAACGCAAGCTATTGATCTACAACATAATTTGCAAAATACTACCAGGACTAAGTTCATGATAAATTTAAGTTCAATTAATCATATTACTTAAGAACTCCCACTTAGATAGACATCCCTCTAATCCTCTAAGTGATTACGTGATCCATATCAACTACACCATGTCCGATCATCACGTGAGATGGAGTAGTTTCAACGGTGAACATCAATATGTTGATCATATCTACTATATGATTCACGCTCGACCTTTCGGTCTCCGTGTTCCGAGGCCATATCTGTATATGCTAGGCTCGTCAAGTTTAACCTGAGTATTCCGCGTGTGCAACTGTTTTGCACCCGTTGTATTTGAACGTAGAGCCTATCACACCCGATCATCACGTGGTGTCTCAGCACGAAGAACTTTCGCAACGGTGCATACTCAGGGAGAACACTTCTTGATAATTAGTGAGAGATCATCTTAAAATGCTACTGTCAAACAAAACAGAATAAGATGTATAACAGATAAACATCATATGCAATCAAAATATGTGACATGATATGGCCATGATCATCTTGCGCCTTTGATCTCCATCTCCAAAGTACTGTCATGATCTCTATCGTTACCGGCACGACACCATGATCTTCATCATCTTGATCTATATCAATGTGTCGTTACATGGTCGTCTCGCCAACTATTGCTCTTGCAACTATTGCTATCGCATAGCGATAAAGTAAAGCAATTATTTGGCACTTGCATCTTATGCAACAAAGAGACAACCATAGGGCTTCTGCCAGTTGCCGATAACTTCAACAAAACATGATAATCTCATACAACAACTTATATCTCATCACGTCTTGACCATATCACATCACAACATGCCCTGCAAAAACAAGTTAGACGTCCTCTACTTTGTTGTTGCAGATTTTACGTGGCTGCTACGGGCTTAGCAAGAACCGTTCTTACCTACGCATCAAAACCACAACGATAGTTCGTCAAGTTAGTGTTGTTTTAACCTTCGCAAAGACCGGGCGTAGCCACACTCGATTCAGCTAAAGTGAGAGAGACAGACACCCGCCAGCCACCTTTAAGCACGAGTGCTCGTAACGATGAAACCAGTCTCGCGTAAGCGTACACGTAATGTCGGTCCGGGCCGCTTCATCTCACAATACCGCCGAACCAAAGTATGACATGCTGGTAAGCAGTATGACTTGTATCACCCACCACTCACTTGTGTTCTACTCGTGCATATGACATCTACGCATAAAACCTGGCTCGGATGCCACTGTTGGGGAACGTAGTAATTTCAAAAAAAATCCTACGTACACGCAAGATCATGGTGATGGCATAGCAACAAGAGGAGAGAGTGTTGTCCACGTACCCTCGTAGACCGTAAGCGGAAGCGTTATGACAACGCGGTTGATGTAGTCGTACGTCTTCACGATCCGACCGATCCAAGTACCGAACGTACGGCACCTCCGAGTTCAGCACACGTTCAGCTCGATGACGATCCCCGGACTCCGATCCAGCAAAGTTCGGGGATGAGTTCCGTCAGCACGACGGCGTGGTGACGATGATGATGCTCTACGGCGCAGGGCTTCGCCTAAACTCCGCGACGATATGACCGAGGTGGAATATGGTGGAGGGGGGCACCGCACACGGCTAAGGAACGATCCGTAGATCAACTTGTGTTGTTGTGCCTAGAGGTGCCCCCCTGCCCCCGTATATAAAGGAGCAAGGGGGGAGGGGGCGGCCGGCCTAGGAGGGGCGCGCCAAGGGGAGTCCTACTCCCACCGGGAGTAGGACTCCCTCCTTCCTTGTTGGAGTAGGAGAAGGGGGAAAGAGGGGGAGAGGAGGAAGGAAAAGGGGGCCGCACCCCTTGTCCAATTCGGACCAGAGGGGGGCTGCGCGCCTCCTTCCTTTCGGCCTCTCTCCTCTATTCCCGTATGGCCCAATAAGGCCCATATACTCCCCGGCGAATTCCCGTAACTCTCCGGTACTCCGAAAAATACCCGAATCACTCGGAACCTTTCCGAACTCCGAATATAGTCGTCCAATATATCGATCTTTACGTCTCGACCATTTCGAGACTCCTCGTCATGTCCCCGATCTCATCCGGGACTCCGAACTCCTTTGGTACATCAAAACTCATAAACTCATAATATAACTGTCCTCGAAACCTTAAGCGTGCGGACCCTACGGGTTCGAGAACTATGTAGACATGACCTAGAACTATTCTGGTCAATAACCAATAGCGGAACCTGGATGCCCATATTGGCTCCTACATATTCTACGAAGATCTTTATCGGTCAAACCGCATAACAACATACGTTGTTCCCTTTGTCATCGGTATGTTACTTGCCCGAGATTCGATCGTCGGTATCCAATACCTAGTTCAATCTCGTTACCGGCAAGTCTCTTTACTCGTTACGTAATGCATCATTCCGTAACTAACTCATTAGCTACATTGCTTGCAAGGCTTATAGTGATGTGCATTACCGAGAGGGCCCAGAGATACCTCTCCGACAATCGGAGTGACAAAACCTAATCTCGAAATACGCCAACCCAACATGTACCTTTGGAGACACCTGTAGTACTCCTTTATAATCACCCAGTTACGTTGTGACGTTTGGTAGCACCCAAAGTGTTCTTCTGGTAAACGGGAGTTGCATAATCTCATAGTTACAGGAACATGTATAAGTCATAAAGAAAGCAATAGCAACATACTAAACGATCAAGTGCTAGGCTAACGGAATGGGTCATGTCAATCACATCATTCTCCTAATGATGTGATCCCATTAATCAAATGACAACACATGTCTATGGTTAGGAAACATAACCATCTTTGATTAATGAGCTAGTCAAGTAGAGGCATATTAGTGACTATATGTTTGTCTATGTATTCACACATGTATCATGTTTCCGGTTAATACAATTCTAGCATGAATAATAAACATTTATCATGAAATAAGGAAATAAATAATAACTATATTATTGCCTCTAGGGCATATTTCCTTCATGAACTATCGAGTAGTCATCAGCTTTGCTCTGCCAGACGTTCTTAACGTCGTCAGTTGCATCAGCAGCAGGCCTGGCACCCAGCGGTGCTTCCAGGACGTAACTTTTTTGTGCAGCAATGAGGATAATCCTTAGGTTACGGACCCAGTCCGTGTAATTGCTACCATCATCTTTCAACTTTGCTTTCTCAAGGAACGCATTAAAATTCAACGGAACAACAACACGAGCCATCTATCTACAAACAAACATAGACAAGCAAAATACTATCTGGTACTAAGTTCATGATAAATTTAAGTTCAATTAATCATATTACTTAAGAACTCCCACTTAGACGGACATCTCTCTAGTCATCTAAGTGATCACGTGATCCAAATCAACTAAACCATGTCCGATCATCACGTGAGACGGAGTAGTTTCAATGGTGAACATCACTATGTTGATCATATCTACTATATGATTCACGTTCAACCTTTCGGTCTCCGTGTTCCGAGGCCATATCTGTATATGCTAGGCTCGTCAAGTATGACCTGAGTATTCCGCGTGTGCAACTGTTTTGCACCTGTTGTATTTGAACGTAGAGCCTATCACACCCGATCATCATGTGGTGTCTCAGCACGAAGAACTTTCGCAATGGTGCATACTCAGGGAGAACACTTCTTGATTATTAGTGAGAGATCATCTTAAAATTCTACCGTCAATCAAAGCAAGATAAGATGCATAAAGGATAAACTTCACATGCAATCAATATAAGTGATATGATATGGCCATCATCATCTTGTGCTTGTGATCTCCATCTTCAAAGCACCGTCGTGATCACCATCGTCACCGACGCGACACCTTGATCTCCATCGTAGCATCGTTGTCGTTACGCCATCTATTGCTTCTACGACTATCGCTACCGCTTAGTGATAATGTAAAGCAATTACAGAGCGTTTGCATTTCATACAATAAAGCGACAACCATATGGCTCCTGCGAGTTGCCGATAACTTTGGTTACAAAACATGATCATCTCATATAATAAAATATAGCATCACGTCTTGACCATATCACATCACAACATGCCCTGCAAAAACTAGTGAGACGTCCTCTACTTTGTTGTTGCAAATTTTACGTGGCTGCTACGGGCTTAGCAAGAACCGTTCTTACCTACGCATAAAAACCACAACGATAGTTCGTCAAGTTGGTGTTGTTTTAACCTTCGCAAGGACCGGGCGTAGCCACACTCGATTCAGCTAAAGTGAGAGAGACAGACACCCGCCAACCACCTTTAAGCACATGTGCTCGTAACGGTGAAACCAGTCTCGCGTAAGCGTACGCATAATGTCGGTCCGGGCCGCTTCATCTCACAATACCGCCGAACCAAAGTATGACATGCTGGTAAGCAGTATGACTTGTATCGCCCACAACTCACTCGTGTTCTACTCATGCATATAACATCAACACATAAAACCTAGGCTCTGATACCACTGTTGGGGAACGTAGTAATTTCAAAAAATTTCCTACGTACACGCAAGATCATGGTGATGGCATAACAACGAGAGGAGAGAGTGTTGTCCATGTACCCTCGTAGACCGTAAGCGGAAGCGTTATGACAACGCGGTTGATGTAGTCGTACGTCTTCACGATTCGACCGATCCAAGTACCGAACGTACGGCACCTCCGAGTTCAGCACACGTTCAGCTCAATGACGATCCCCGGGCTCCGATCTAGCAAAGCTTCGGGGATGAGTTCCGTCAGCACGACGGCGTGGTGACGATGATGATCCTCTACCGGCGCAGGGCTTCGCCTAAACTCCACGACGATATGACCGAGGTGGAATATGGTGGAGGGGGGCACCGCACATGGCTAAGGAACGATCCGTAGATCAACTTGTGTGTCTATGGGGTGCCCCCCGCCCCCGTATATAAAGGAGCCAAGGGGAGGAGGCGGTCGGCCAAGGAGGGCGCGCCAAGGGGGGAGTCCTACTCCCACCGGGAGTAGGACTCCCTTCTTTCCTAGTCGGAATAGGAGAAGGGGGGAAAGAGGAGGAAGAGGGGAAGGAAAGGGGGGGGGGGCGCCCCCCTTTCCTTGTCCTATTCGGACTAGGAAGGGGAGGGGCGTGTGGCCCCCTCCTGCCTCCTTCCCTCTTCTCCCTCGAGGCCCATGTAGGCCCAATAACCCCCCGGGGGGTTCCGGTAACCTCCCGGTACTCCGGTAAAATGCCGATTTCACCCCGAACGATTCCGATGTCCGAATATAGGCTTCCAATATATCGATCTTTATGTCTCGACCATTTCGAGACTCCTCGTTACGTCCGTGATCACATCCGGGACTCCGAACAAACTTTGATACATCAAAACTTATAAACTCATAATAAAATTGTCATCGTAACGTTAAGCGTGCGGACCCTACGGGTTCGAGAACTATGTAGACATGACCTAGAACTATTCTCGGTCAATAACCAATAGCGGAACCTGGATGCCCATATTGGTTCCTACATATTCTACGAAGATCTTTATCGGTCAAACCGCATAACAACATATGTTGTTCCCTTTGTCATCGGTATGTTACTTGCCCGAGATTTGATCGTCGGTATCCAATACCTAGTTCAATCTCGTTACCGGTAAGTCTCTTTACTCGTTCCGTAATGAATCATCCCATAACCAACTCATTTTGTCACATTGCTTGCAAGGCTTATAATGATGTGCATTACCGAGAGGGCCCAGAGATACCTCTCCGACAATCGGAGTGACAAAACCTAATCTCGAAATACGCCAACTCAACATGTACCTTCGGAGACACCTGTAGTACTCCTTTATAATCACCCAGTTACGTTGTGACGTTTGGTAGTACCCAAAGTGTTCCTCCGGTAAATGGGAGTTGCATAATTCTCATAGTTACAGGAACATGTATAAGTCATGAAGAAAGCAATAGCAATATACTAAACGATCAAGTGCTAGGCTAACGAAATGGGTCATGTCAATCACATCATTCTCCTAATGATGTGATCCCATTAATCAAATGACAACACATGTCTATGGTTAGGAAACATAACCATCTTTGATTAATGAGCTAGTCAAGTAGAGGCATACTAGTGACTATATGTTTGTCTATGTATTCACACATGTATCATGTTTCCGGTTAATACAATTCTAGCATGAATAATAAACATTTATCATCATATGAGGAAATAAATAATAACTTTATTATTGCCTCTAGGGCATATTTCCTTCATGATGTAGCAAATAGCAGATATCATAATGAGATGGGTGAAGGGGAGATCTCTCGTTTTATATACCTGCGTCATGGATGATACTGAAGTCTCAAGTATGATAGTGAAGAACTCGGAAGCATCCAACTTGTACTGCGGTGTCGCAGAGGGGGTGGCTGCTGCCCGCCATCTATGATAAGCAGCAGAAGAGACCAATTAGTACCCTTACAACAGATCATGAAACGTGCATGATAACATGCATGATGCCCATCATGCATCATTTTCTAACCAAGGCATAGCTCAGGAAAACCACTTGCTTTGACCAGAACTAGCTGATTACCCCAAATCTCATGGTAAAATTAGCAAGGCAGAGCATTTCTCTTACATGACCATAGCAAGAATGACACACTCCCCTAATTATTTTGCCTACCACTAGGATGAGCACTTAATATGGATTGATTGTGCTTTCATTTGAAATTTGCAGGTAAGAACAATGAACTTATAGAAACTCCTTAATATGAATATTATACCGATGATAAAAGAAGTGAGACAAGAAGTGTCTGCAGCCTTGAGTAGATTCCCGGGACCTGAAGGTTGTTCACCCTGCTCATATCAAATATTATGTTGTATTAGCAGCAAATAGATGTAAACTAACCTATAGCTGGAAACTAAACATATAAATGGTTGAAATACATAATTCTAGCTGTAAACTAACCTATAGCTGGAAGAAACTAACTAGAAAAAAGTGAAACATGGGAGGAACCTGCTGTCAGTTTTAAAGAAGCTGATTTTTTTTAGGGGTAAGAAGCTGAATTGGTCATTCTCCATAGAAATCATACCAATTCTAGCTACATGGGGGAGCTGCTAATTCATCTTCACCAACCAAACTCAGTGAATTAAGCACATAATCCAGTCAAGCTAGCTAGCTATCGGTACCAATTGCTGCTACTTCAGTTTTGGTTGAGGCTTATATCATCAGGTTATGTGTGGAAGAATTTTTCTGAATCGATGCTCAAGTTAACTAAGAAATTGATATTGAACAGCGAGAAAGAGCCGAAGACGGTGCATTTTTTTATCTGTATCATGGTCCCATCCGATTGCCTGAATACTCACGAATCCAAACCAGAGATCAAGCGCATATTGGCATTACAATTTTGTACCAGAAAACATCCTCCTGAGCATAACTATTAACCTCCTTCTATTGCTATTATATGAGTAAGCATAGTATCAAGACATAAGAACATCATATCAGTTGTACTCACTGATTGCCCTTTCGTTCCATGAGAGTGTATTTTCACCAAAAATGTAAAACAACTCCCATGCAAGAACTACCGAAGCAAAAACCCCAAATAATCACTGACCACATTCATGGATTCAGCTAGGGAAGCAGAGCTCAACGACATCCCTGGAACGCACCGGTTGTTCCGAAGCATCGACCTCCCGCGACGCACCGCCATTGCCATTGCAATTGCCATCTTCACCGAACCTGCAGTCTGCAGACGCCGTCTCGGAGTTGTCCTCCCAACAGGCGCCACCGACCTCAGAGTTGCCATTGTTGAAGCAGAGGGTCGGGTCGGTGCACGCCACGGAGCCGACGCTGCACTGCTTCTGGAACGGGAAGGCGCCGCGGCCTCCGCGTCGATCTTGGCCCGGACGTCAAAGAGGAGGCCCCTCAGCCGGGGTCGGGGCGGGTGGAGCGGCGCCGCACCTGGGGTTGGGGCCGGGGCGGGATCGGGCTGCGGCTGCGGCGGCCGGGCGGAGGTCCGTCAGCGCTCCATCTAGAGAGGGGAGGAGGCCCGAAGCCAGAGCAGGCTAGTGAGTTGGCGGGTGGATCGGCGCCGCACCTGGGGTTTGAGCCGAGGCGGGAGCGGGCTGCGGCTGCGGCGGCCGGGCGGAGGTCCGGCAGCGCTCCATCTGGAGAGGGGAGGAGGCCCGAAGCCGGAGCAGAGACGACGGGGCTGCGGCGGTGCGGGGGCGCGAGGCCTCGTGTCGTCGCCGTGGGTGCTAGGACAGTGGGGAGGCGGAGGGCGCGGCGGAAGGGGAGGGAGGGAGGGAATGGGGAGGAAGGGTGAAGAGGGAGGAAGGAGGAAGGAGGAGAGGTACCTGGGCGGGTGCGGCCGGTCGCCGGAGGGGTCGGGGTCGGCGGCGGGGGTGGATTCCGGCGGGGGTCGGGGCGGCGGCGGCAGGGGACGGAGGGGACGGAGGGGGCGGCGGCGGCGGGGGCGTACGGTTGGGGCGGAGGGGGCAAATTAGGTCGAGTGGGCTGGGAGGAAGGGAAGGAGGGGAACAGGTGGAGTGAGGGGGAAGCTTACTAATGGCGCACCGCGTGGTAGTGCGCCATTACTAGTTAGAACTAGTAATGGCGCAGTTCGACCTGATGCGCCATTAGTATGTATGGAAAATGGAAAAAAAATTAATACTAATGGCGCACCCTGTTTCTGGTGCGCCATTAGTGTCTTCCACACTAACGGCGCATCACCAACAGGTGCGCCATTAGTATATAATAGTGGCGCACTATTTCCATGATGCGCCATTAGTATCAATCCTATCTATAGCCCTTTTCCTAGTAGTGCCTTTGGAAAATTAACCATTGTTGTGTGTGGCTCGTTTCAAGCTCTCAAGTTCATCCACGAGAAGCGGGAATATAATGGGGAAGCTCATTCCCTTGCAAAGGCAACTTCTTCCATTCCTTTTGTGAGTCATGTGTGGTTCTCCCTTTTGCCCAACATTATCTGTGTCACCATGAATGTTTGAACTTTTCTCAAAAAAAAACACATGAATGTTTGAACTTTAATAAAGGATGCAGTTTCTCAAAAGAAAAGGTATAGAGGCCACATGTTAGCAAGATAAGTAGTATTATAACACCGAAACTCACATTGCATAGTATTATGTAGTTATGTACATAAATTAATTTTGTCATTTGTACTTGCTAATACGTAGGAAAGCGCCATGTGCCTGTTTCCAGATGCGTGAAACGTCACATGCACCAGCAAACGTCCTGGAAGAAAGCGCCGAGAATGGATATTTTTTGAGCAAGGATAGGGGAGTGGAGTGAAGTGGACTGGTGTGGAGGTGTTGGGTTTGTTGGCGCCTCTCCGTTGAACCTACGGTCCAATCTTTACGCCGGAGTGACCGATAGCGCGCGTGTGCCTGAATATTAGGTGAGAGGAGCTGATTATAGCACTTCCTGTATCTGATACTGATTTGATTGATTGTTGAACTTGCTAGCTAGCTAGCACTACGTAGCTATCTATCTTCTCGGCAGGCCATGTGCAACGCTCCACGCCCATTTCCGGAAGCGTGAGGAACTCCACCGCGCGATCCCAAACGGACGTCCGTTTTGTCCAGATTCGGTCCGTTTGAGTAGGGGTTTGGGGCCGTGTCCGGGCGTGTCCTGGGATGCGGTGGTCGTGCGCGCAGCGCGAGGCCGCATCCATTTGCCCCATCCTGTCCGCATCCATAAAAAACTAATTCAGCTAGCGTTCCCGGTTCACGCCGGCCTACACGTCCATCGCCGGCATCAACCAGCGGCCGGCAACACAGCCAGCCTCCAAAATGAATAGTTTTTCTCGCCGGCAACACAGCCAACCTCCAAAATGAATGTTTTCTCGCCGGCGCACTGCCAGCGGCCCCCGACGGGCGGGCGGCACCCATGTCAGCCTCAAAAAGAACGGCCACGCCGATCGGATGACCTAGTTCAGGCCTTCGGCGTCGAGCATCTCCTTCTGCCTGGCTTCGAACCAGGCCCTCGTCTTGTCGCTCATCTTCGACAAGTCCACGCTCATGATCGCAAGGGCCACCTCCTTCGCTTTGGTGGCGGCATTGGTGGCCTCGATGTCGAGCTGCCTCTGCCTGGCCTTGACGTTGTCGGCCTCGATGTCCAGCTGCCTTTGCCGGGCCGCCTCCTCCATGTCGAGCTACCTTTGCCGGGCCGCCTCCTCCATGTCGAGCTTCCTCTTCTTGGCCGCCTCCTCCATCTCAAGCTTCTGTCTTTGAAGGTCTAGGTATTGCTTCATTTGCTCGTCCTTGCTTTGCCGCTTCTTCTTGTCCCTCACATCCTTTTGGGATATCATGCCATGCAAAGTCTCATGCAAGGCCATGGATGAGGTGTCACGTATGCCGTCCACCTTGGAGTTGGTCTTGCCCCTCGGCCTCTTCAACGCCTTGCCATCTCCACCTCTGGCGAACTTGGCCGTCTTCAGTCCTCTTTTCCATTGTAGTTCACGGTATTGGTCCTTGAACTTAGGGCACATGTTGATGAGCGTCCAACAATGCGTAAGAGTGAATGGCTTGTCATTGCGCAACCGACGAGCTGGTGCTCGCCGGTGCGACGTCCGCTGCAGGGAACCCGGCAGGACGGCCCATGCCAAGCATGAGGATGACGTGAGCTTTGCTGACGACGATGTCCTCCTTCTCGTCGGCAGCGGCCTTGTGCCGCGCGGCCTCCAGCTCCTCGCGCATGGCAGCTCTCTTGGCCGCGGCGGCATTGAGCTTGACTACCGCTCTCCGTTCCCTCCTCTTCGCCGATTCCGCGTCCAACTTGGCGATCTCCTCCGGCGTGTACTCCGACCGCGCTTTCCTTCGAGCCTTCTTCTTCACCTTTGCGGGCGGGACGGCGGCCAGGCCGCCGGTACTCGGCGGGGCGTCGGCCATGGACGGAGGAGAGAGAGGGCGGCGGGAGGGAGGCGGGAGGGTTTGGGGCAAATGGCGCCAAATGGGTGTGTGTGTGTGGGGGGGGGGGGGGGGGTTGGTTTCTCCCACCGACGGGCGGGCCAGGGGAGGACAAGGGCGCACATCCCGCCCGTCCGCGCGCTGTCCGTTTCACCCCAAAACCAGCGCAAGTTTGGGCCGGGGATGGGTCGAAAACGGACACAAAGCGGACACAAAGTCCGTTTGCGCCCGCGCGCTGGGCCGTTTCTTTTGTACCTTTTATCCCAAACGGACGGGGACGGACAGGGTAGGGTCACGCGGTGGAATTGGCCAGAAAGAATCCCACCAGGAACAGAAAGAAGCAAGCAGCAGCTCGGCTGCTTTCTCCTAGCTGCTCGATCCGTCCCTCTGCGCCAAAACCCAGCCAAAAACAAATCTAGCAACTTAATACAAGTAGAGTGAAATGCAAAATGATTACATAGAATGGAAGTTCTTCATCACTTCATCAGAGCGTACGTCAAGTCATATAGGCAGAGAATTAAGGGACCTGATAACATATACTGGAATTCACTGTGGCTACGAGTACATGATTACATAGAATGGACGCTGTTCATCACTGGGGTAAACAATGGAGCTGTGTTAGATAGATAGATCCGGTACTTCTTCTTGGCGGCCTAGCATTGAAGCAAGCCTACTACAAGTAGTTACTAGATAGATTAGATTACTACTCCGTACACTCATCACACTACCGCAGCACCAACTGCGGCCGGCTGTTGAGGATTCATCCTCCACAGCGCCACAGCAGCACGGATGCAGAAGAGCACGGTGAGTAGGAGCTTGCACAGCACAGCCGCAATGCGGAGAAGGTAAGAAACCTCTTGAGACCCGCCACAGATTTGAAGAACGAGCCCGATGAGTCCCACCAAGAGCGCCAAGTGGAAGAACGCCACAGACGCGTGCCAGATTAGCGGCCACCGACGGACGCGACCCTCCACATCATTCTTGACCTACAACATTTGACAATCACATCATAAGCGAAATTGGCTTCGCGGGGCGAGAGGGTTTGACGAGTGAGTGACGAGTACCTCGCTGCCACTGCCGGCGGCGCGCAGGAAGAAGAGCACCATCGCTGGTACCATGAGTAGCAGGGAGAGCATACCAGAATAAACAAAGATCTCCCAAACTACCGAGGCCACAGTGCAGTTCTCGACGCAGGCCCGGAACACGACAAGGTAGAGGAATGTTGCCGTGAAGACGACGCTGATGGTGCCGGCGAAGAGATGGAACAGGGCATCGGCAGCGGCACGGGCGGCGCTGCTGCGTGACAGTGCCCCACGGCCGTCCTCACAACCGCCGGCGAGATGGCCGCTGCGCTGGCAGCCAGCGTGGAGACCTCCTCTTCGAACGTCACGGCCGCCATTTCGGATGTGTAGTGGAGTGGTCGGTGACTCGGTGTGAGTGTGACTTGTGGCTGGGTTGTGTTACGGCCAGCAGCCTTTGGGGGTCCTTTTATGCTGAATGAACTCTCTCTCTCTCTCTCTCTCTCTCTCTCGCTCTGGCAAGCGTGCTTGTGAAAAAGCAGAGCAGTAAAAGGTTCCCATGCATCGTGAATAACAGAGGAAAAATTTAGGAAATGGACTCTCAGAGAGTTTGAATTATATTGACATCTAAAGGAAAGAAATGGTCATTAGGGCTATACGTTCAGTAATGTTTACAGCGCCCATGACCGGTTTACAATTTATAGCACAAAAGTTTCTCCCAAAAACTCCTCCGAGAATAATTAAAACTGCTTGAGTCTGTACACTGTGAATCTTCAAGTAAAATTTCTCATATTTCAAAAATGACTGCAATGGTAGATTTGATATATTGATGCACCGTACCTAGAGGCTTTTCCCTCGTTTTCTTCTCTTTCTAGTGACCTTACAAGCAAAATAGACAATGAAGTAATGATGTGGGGTTCTCTTATTGCACCACTAGTAATCTGGCATGTGAGGTTATAAGACCTTGAGTTTCTCTTATAGGCAACAAGGTGTAGAAATGAATATACAATCATTTGATCCTTGCGCAAGCCGTTCCTCCGCTTCTGGTGTTAGGGGTACTATCTTAACAGTGTCTACTCACCCGTGAACGGTCCTCACGCACCAAAATGGCACATTTCTTTTCTCTGGACTAGAGTTCGTTGTCCTGGCCGGTATGCCATCGCTCCACGGTGCTTATGGTTTTTTGTGGTTGATGTTGGTGTTTAGTGCCTTGCACCAAGGATGAACTGTAGCCATGAATCACTGCTCTCGCATTGTGGAGTGACTGATTGGAGTATTTGACAAAAAAACAACCACATTTCAAGTATCCGTCCCACAGAACTCGACTGATTGTGATGAACGAAAAAGACAAAACCCATCCTTGCGTAGATATCGTCTCATCTTATATGTGCCATTTTGGGATAGCCCAATTAGAAATTTTGGTAGGTTTTATTTTTTGGCAATAGCATGATGCAGCGCCGCACCAGTACATTACATGTAACTTTGAACTATATGTATCCTCTGGTTATTTTTGTTTTGGGACTCGTTGAGCTGGTGCCCTCAGCGGAACCCCTTCTTGTGCTACCTTAGGAGTTTGTGTTTGGTGTGTGTGTCGTCTTCTGTATTGCTACTTTGTTGGTCTCGCCTTGTGATGGTTGCTTTATATATAAAGCTGGGCGAAAGCCTTTTTTGGCATTATATGTACATTTAAAAGAAATAGATGATCCTTAAAGGTACATATTCAATAGTAGTGTTTTATAGTGATCGTGATTGGTTTACATTTTACAACACATAAGTTTCCCCTAACTCTTCAAAGAATAAACATTTTCTAGGGAAGAGAATAAACCTTTCTGACTGAGTGCATTGTGAATCTTGAAATCATCCTATCCACGGGAATCCAGAATCTCTCATATTTCAAAAGAACAAAGTGCCCACTCAACACGGTCAACGGGCAACAACACTACCCCCTCTAGCGAATGGACTCTTTCCTAGTGAACTCAGGGTCAGTAAGTTGGTTAGCAAACTCTTGGAGGTGGTTAGCATATTGTAATTGGCATCATGTATTTTCGGAGGCGGATCCATTCTATAACCACCTGGAATAAATAAGTATTACATGCGATTTTCTAACTACATGCGGTTACTCATGTGGAACTACCTCTGCTGTTCAGCATTACTGGGGGCTTTGTCCCTCTATGTCACAACCACTTTCGGGGGCCGCTTTTCATGCCTATTTTTTCTATTACTGATGTTTCCTGTTGTGCATGCCATTTGCAGCCGCCCAACGCCGTGGCTATTACAAGGCCGATGCTTCCCCATCCCGGCTGATCACGCAGCTGTCCAAAGCTACACCTCCCTCTTCGCGTCTACTTCGTACATCAGCACCATCCTGCTTCCCCTACAGCCTGATTGAGTGCCGCTCATGGAGGAAGAGGGGGGGCATATGCTGGATAAGGAGGCCGCATAGGAGGAGGATGCCCTCATGGCTGAGGAGGGGTGGGATAGTCGTGACACGCGAGATGCCTTTCGGGAGGGTCCCTCCATCGTCGCTAAGTGGGAGGGGTTGGATCCTCGGTAGTTGGTACGTGCTAGATTGGTATCCCCTATATGGTGTGGTGCCAGGCCGAAGATCTCCCGACACCATGCCTAAGTCTACCAAGGCAGCTTAAATGCCCTACCACAACAGGTTCCTCGCCATCTCTCTATTAAGGAGGCATGTGATGATTGCTACGCCCCTATGCCTCGTCCTTTCACCTATGTGATGTGTGATATATTTGAGGAGACTGTCAACGGTAGGCATTGGCGGTGCAGTGGAAGCAAGCCTCCTGGTACGAGTTCGAGGTGGCTCAAGCGGAAGTGGCAGAGAGGCAGTGTGCCTTCTAGTGTGAGTTCGAGGCGGTACATGCGGTAGCAGCGGAAACAAAGTGCACCATCTTGGACCATCATTGTAAAGGAGGCATGGGATGAAGGTGAGATAGCCCAATTTCGTTGTGCTAGGGACCGTGGTAGCGCCTACCAGCTACTCATGTCCCCTACAAGTACCACTCTGACATCAACCATGCCAGACCACCGTCACAATGTCGCAACTAGTCATCGAGCTGACTCGTCAAATATGCATGTACTCGTGCTTAAGTTTCACCATTGACTAAGGATCAAGATGCATGATATAAAGTTGCTACATATATAAAAGGATAAATTTTGAACAACTTCACTACTAATTATGTACGAGGAAGACACTAATTGACGTTTCTTCTCCTATGTAAGAACTTTGTTATGTCAATTGAAGTGTAGAATCCCTCCAAATGAGTGTATGAGTATTGAGTTGATGCAAGCATAAAAGAAATAAAAGTAAGAAACAGCTGCATTATGGTGACTCGCGCGTCACCTCCAAAATATTATGAACCATGTTTTACACGCAACAAGGACACTGCGGATGTGCCACTCTACTATAGTTGTTGTAAAAGAGTAGGCCTACCAGCACCGCTCACAGTAGCTATGTTTGACTAGTTACTAGTTGACTCAAATCCCAAGTTTTTTATTTGAACTGTATAATTTTAAGATAAATAACTTGTATTCCGTTTGTCAAATTGTCAATATAGGGCTACCCACGCAAACCCTAAGAGAGGGGGTAGTTTGCATTATAGAAGTTATGTCTAGCTAGCCTTCACCAAGCGGAACCAAGTGTGTTATCTGCTAGTCAACCCATACTTATGTCGGGACATTTTCTTCACCGTTGGTTGCATGTACTATATTGATGCTATTGTAGCACATGTTTGTGGTTCTTTCTAGCTGATGGGAGAGTGCATGGAATTGATATGTTTTTATAGGCCGACTGCTGCCAATTAATTTGAAAAACCATGCATTAACCCGATTAAAATCGTGAAACAAATAAAAAATTGAATACCTCAATCGAATGGGAAAGCTTCAAAATTAGGGGGCACAGTAAATCAAAAAGCATTTAATGAGAGAGCTCCAAGAGAAATTGTTGACCCGGTCAAAATCAGGTGAGCCGATTTCATATTGGAGGTCTCAATTGAATGTGAGGCCTGAAAAATTCGAGAGCATATTGTATTTAACTATTTATAGATAGATTTATAGATGGAATTTGTGCTTGAATTTTCCTTTGTCACATATGTGCACACTTTCCACACAATATACATATAGGCCTAAACCACATCGGCAGGTTAGTAATCAATCTAAACAAGAGTGTATATAGGTTGTGAAAATTTGAAGAAGAAAAAGTGCGGGGGAAGCATGGCCTTCGAGTAGTTATTTCACAAATATAAATTGTGGTGCTTCATGAATAAACTCAAGTAGTTTTTTATACAAGAAATTCAAGTAAATGTAACATCAAAATAAATTCAGATAAATGTAAAAACAGAAATCTAGCTGGGCAAATGCACAGTCTACCTTGCTACTTTTTTGTGATTCTAATTGAATATATTTATGATAAATACCATGTTTACCTAGCTAGCCTTTACCAAGCCGAACGATAAGGCAAGAAAGTGACATCACAGGATGTAATGATAGCTATTGTTTTTGTAATTCCACTGTATATATTTATGATAAATGTCATGTGTGGCTAGCTAGCCTTTACCAAGCCGAACGATAAGGCAAGAAATTGATGTAAGTGCAAAGCAAGAAAGCAACAGAACGAAAAGGAACCATGCTAAGCACAGCGGCACATGGAATCATGTGTGCTCGTTTCCTGAAGCGTGCAACGACCAAGAGTGTAGACACGCACCTGCAACCTTCAATTACTGGCCGAGAAATTAAGGAATTTTGCTCAGCACGCACATGGAGTGGAGTGAATTGGACTCGTGCGTCTCTTCTTTACTAGGGACGGAGTGAGACCGCATATGTGCCTCAGTTAGGTGAGAGGAGCTGATTAGGAAGTACTGTAACTAGCTAGTATTGTCAATTCTGATTTACATAGTTGTTGAGCATGGCTAGCACTAACAGTCCTACGTACTTCACTAGCATCCATGACCATCATGAACCCCCTGCCATCCAGTCAGCCATAGCATACATGGAATGTATGCTCGAAATTTTCCTCATTTTTGTGTGCGGCAAGAAAATGGTGCTACATCTGAGAAACAACACCATCACGCTCTCTCTCTCTGGCCACTCCAGGCCCATTTCCAGAAGCGCGACAAGACCGTACCATCCGCGGGAGGAAGTTGCTTGGATGCTTCCCCCTGTCCTAGCTAAGCTAGCAGCTGCTACCCGACGAGTTCCACGCCCAGCAAAGCAATTAACGCAACGGATACAAATCAGCAGTGAAATGATATACGATTACATAGAATGGAAACCCTTCATCGGAGCGTACGTCAAATCATATAATACTAGATGATACTCCGCGCGTTGCTGCGGGAATCGGTTGCAATATTTTAATTAGGTTTGATTGTGTGTAATATAATACGTTCCCCATGCGTTGCTGCTAAAATTCATAGCAATGTATAGGATAAAAAAAGGATCAATGTTCATATAGTGAAGAAGAGTAGTTCACCCGCAAAAAAAGAATAGTAGTTAGACTCACAACATGGAAAGATAAAACATGGATAAGTGATTACATATAATTCAGAATATTTGCATGATCACTTTGTAGTAACATTGTTAAAACATGTTAGACAGTTAGACCGCGTCCATTCCTTTTCAAAATTAATTTTCATAATGCTTTGGAATTATGATCGGTGATCTCTGTAAAATCGACGGTAATATATTTTTCCTTCTCGTACAAAATCAACATTTACATGTGGATAATCATACGGATGTGGTTCTTCCATAGTATTCTCAACTTCCCAATTTTAGCAATATATGTAAGTTTCATGAATTCAGTGGCATTCTTTTTTGTTGCGGGTCAATTAGGTGGTACCCTAGGGTAAAGTGTATTGTGTTTCATTCATTAGGGTAGAAGCACATATGCAAAAATAGAAACATGTGCAGTGAAAAAAGTTAATAGACATATTTTTCAATTGTCCATTCATCCCACCGTTTGGAGGGCAGAGTGTCCAAGTATTGAAAATTCGGATCAACGTTGATTACTGTGAAGTTTATTTTAAGCACAAACAGTAGAACAATTGTTCTACGGTAATTTCTATTATATTGTCCAAAAATATGTACAAAGAAGACTAAAAGAAACAGAAAAATAGTATATTCAATCCCTTCCCTAGATTACTTGTAAAGTTGCAATTACATATTAGGAAGATTCCAACTCTAGCAAGTAGCATAGCTACCTCGATAATATTCTAGGGAAGGGAGTAATAATTCTTGTTTTCTTAGAAATTTGTTAGGTAGTCGAGGAATTTTGCCTAGCATCTAAGGCTGATCGTAATGGGAGTATCATAGGTAGTATCATACATGCCAACTAGGCAAATTTGATGAGGTGGCATAGAATTAAATGAAGAAAAAGGGGATTGAGTATCATATCATGATACCGTATCATATTAAATGTTGTGCTACTATGTGTCATGCATGCTAATAAATGAAGTCACCTATGATACTAACATATGATACTGTGCACTACGGATGTAGTATCATACACTAGTATCATATGCATGATACTAGTATATGATACTTGCCATTACAACCAGCCTAACGCAATCTATCAAAGCTTGGATAGACCAAAATTGTAGAATAGAACGCATTAATTGATATTTACGTTCCACCCCCTCCCTTACACCCCCTCCCTCTAAGAAGTTTCATCCACTTACATCAATTAAAAGAGTAATGCCCTAGTTAGATAATTAATTAGAGGCTAGTTAATCCCTAAAAGAAAGTTGGGGCTAGTTGTACGTGGAGATCAACCCCGAAATAATCGCTGGGGTTCTCCCCAGAAGAAACGCCCTGTACGTCCATGTAGTTTTGCTGCGGACCTCGTCAGCTTACTCCGCCCTTCGTGCTCGCTGGCCTCCCCAGCGCACTCGCGCGCCCGTCCACGCCGGCCGTGCTCTTAGGTCGCTCCATTGTGACAGAATGCAGAGCGGAGGTAGCTGAGCCGCAGGAGATTGCAGCTACTGTATCGATCAGGAGTCAGGACCTAGGCATCCATTAGGTCAAGGATGAGCACCATACATGCATCCATCGGATAAGGGATCAAAACCACCCACACGCATCCATCACATCATCGCGTACAAAGAACAACAGGATGTCAAAAAACACAACGAACACATCTGCGGGGGCAGCCAGCTGAGTAATGTTTCCCCTTTTTCACCGATCTGCACACATGCATATG
The DNA here is from genome assembly GCF_018294505.1 of Triticum aestivum. NCBI lineage: Eukaryota > Viridiplantae > Streptophyta > Magnoliopsida > Poales > Poaceae > Triticum > Triticum aestivum. The sequence goes on along the minus strand of NC_057810.1, from coordinate 121,951,528 downwards.
GAAGATAATATCATTAGAAACTGCATAGAAGAAGTCATCTGCTCCCCACGAGATCAGTATTGGTGTGGCGGGGAAGAAACATACTCTGGGGGATAAGGAAGAGGGCAATAGCCATGGGGTTCATCAGCGTAGCTGAAGGTGCATACATGACTATTGGTTGGGGGCATCGATCTCTCCTTCCAGGAATGATGGAGTGGATTTGACGCTCAGGCTGGACGCAGCGAGCGGGCTTTTCAGCCCGCTCATGGCCCGTTCGGTCTTGGCCCGCTCAATATAATGGACGGTCCGGTCTGTAAATATGGGCCCGTTTCACATTGGGTCCGGTCCTGGTTTTGACCGAGCCGGCTCGGCGGACTGTGAATTCTAGCCCAGCCCAACACATCAGTCTACTCTAGCTAGGGCACAGCCGCAAAGGAAAGGACAAAGCAGGGCGTCATCCATTCCCCGTCTCCCCTATCCCGCCGCCGCAGCTGATTGCGTAGTCTGAAGGAGGGAGCGCGGCCTCCGTCAACCTCCTCCTTGTGCTCGCCATCGACGCGGGGAGCTTCCATCTCGTCGCCAACACGCCGTCGACACGGGGAAGTAAGAGCCATGGAGGGAGCTCCGCGTCCCATGAGATCACGAGGCTTCAAGAGCGCCTCCTCCACACCGGCCGCCATTGGCAACTTCTTGACTTAGTCAACCACCTCCTTGTCGCCTACGAGCGTCGTCCGACCACCACAAGCATGAGGCGCATCTCCTCCGCAGCGTCGCCCATCGACCGCAAGCATCAGGTGCATCTTCTTCGGCCCCGGCCACCATGCTACTTCTCCCACCACCTTTCCGACGTGCTGACCCCACATGACAGTGACTGGCCAACGTAGGGACCGCCGAGCCTGTCGGTCTTTACACCCGCCGGTTCGGTCCCTAAAAAGAGGACCGCGGCACTGCTCGGTCCGGTCCGGTCCGGACCGCCGGCGGCCGGTCCAAACAGCAGCTCGGTCAAGGACCGGACCGGCCCGGACTGTGTCGACCCTTATTTGACGCTAGAGCTAACGCTTCAAGGAGAGCAAGAGCCTAGGCGTGCCTACAATCGCAGGAAGCTTGAACGGAAGCCAGTCAACTGGCGCTGGAGGGGCGTGGACATGAGGTGAATATATATACACATGGAAAGCAACTGGTTCGAGAAGTGAAGGGGAGACGACACCCTGGAATTTAGGTGGAGGGGAAGCGGAGGAGGCGAACCTGCTGCTCCTGCATGCTTTGGAACTGCAGCTCGTTGCCTCGGGTTCCTTTACTATATAGAGAAAATCAAGGACTGTGATGACATGGCAGACTGCATTGGCTAGTGGGGAATCATTTTACATGTGGGGACTACTTGATGACGTGGATAGCCTGCATGTGAAGATAAATAAAGTAGTGGGGATAAACTTCTTAAGTATATAGGATGCCCACAGCCACAGGTAAGGCAAATAACCCATGCTAGCTAAAGGTCCGGTTCAGACTTCATACTAACGAAACAGCCATAGTGACAGCTCTAATCTAGCATCGAATCAAGCTTACTACACTAGTAGAAAAGGGGACATCAGTCCCGGTTCATAAGGGCCTTTAGTCCCGATTCTTGAACTGGGACTAAAGGGTCGTTACTAATGCCTCCCCCCTTTAGTTCCGGTTCAAACTGGAACCGGGACTAAAGGTCGCGGTCATGTGGAGCTCCACCTTTAGTCCCGGTTGGTAACACCAACCGGGACTAAAGAAAATTTTATGATTTTTCTTTTTTGAAATTTTTTTTGGATTTTTTTTAATTTTTTTTTGCACCACCCCTCGTCACTGCTCAGTTTATCCTCTAATCTCTAATCACCCCTCATCATTCCTAATCATCTAACTTTCCGAACGGTCACCCATCCTCCCACTCCCCCAGCCTGAGCACGCTTAACTTCCGGGTTCTATTCTTCCTCGTTTCCAAGTCTGCACTTGTTGTTTTCCTGACAATAGTAAGATGTCAATCCTATTAATCCTCAGGAGTTTTGCGTGAGCATGAAGTGACACATTTCACTGTTTGAGTTTGAAACTATTGTTTTAAAAAACAATAATTATTTCGTAACACTAATTTTTCTTGAATAATTAGTTTGACCATTGTTGACCTATGTTTGACCACAGTTTGACCAGATTTGACCAAAATTCAAAACAACTGAAATAATTATTTAGTAACACTAATATTCTAGAATAATTAGTTATACCATTGTTTGACCACAGTTTGACCACACAGTTTGAAATTTTTTCGATTTTTTCCACTCTAGATCTTAAAAGCCCCGTAACTATTTTTCTGTTTGGTTTTTGGGGATTTTGAAAATGTTTAACGGGGTTCCCCCCGTTAAATTTGGATGTAACTTTTCGAGTAGATGATTTTTCATTTAAAAAACTTTTTCATCCGAGTTAGTATGCAAAAGTTATGCCCATGTTACTAAATTCTAGAGAGATTTTGCAAATAAAGTCGAAATTCACATTTGCAAATTTTCCCAACAAATAGACCACATATCACATGGGAAACTTATTTTCTTTTACTTTTTTTTACATTTTCATCATTTTCTTTTATTTTTTTGAAAACTGAAAAGGCGATCAGGGGGGGTAGAGTTTGAAAATGGGACCTTTAGTACCGGTTCGTGCCATAAACCGGTACTAATGCCTCGAACCCCATTAGTACCGGTTCGTGGCACGAACCGGGACTAAAGGTCTAACCCTTTAGTCCCGGTTGGTGCCACGAACCGGTACTAATGGGCATCGCACCCTTTAGTCCCGGTTCGTGGCACCAACCGGGACTAAAAGGTCCAGACGAACCGGAACAAATGGTCCACTTGGCCCTGCCGGCCCTCTGGGCTCACGAACCGGGACTAATGCCCCCATTAGTCCCGGTTCTGGATTGAACCGGGATTAATGCCCCCATTAGTCCCGGTTCTGGATTGAACCGGGACTAATGGGCTAACCCGGCCTGGACCAAAGCCCTCTTTTCTACTAGTGCTAGGAGTATACTACTAGGTAGATAACTACACATCACACGACATGTCTATCTCTTATTTCTTCACAAGAGCAACATAGGTATTATAGCTAGGAAACAGAAGGACTCCTGCACTAGTGGTATAGTAGTACTCGATCTCCATCATCTTGCTGCTGCGGGCTCCAAATTCTGCCTGCGCACCTGGCCAGTAAACTGTGTCAAGACCAATGGTGAGCAAATTTTGGTGGTGAGTGGTGAGTACTAAATGGTAGAAATAAACCACACAGCATGATTCAAACGGCTAGCTGTTCCAAGATGACAAATTAGGTTTACAGTAATATTCTGCTCTAGATATCATCTAATGTCCTTTGAGGTGATTCTATTCTTGCACCCTTTTGTGTGTGTGTGGCTGTGAATACTTTTTCATTTGTAGATGACGTTTCAAGTGATACAAGGAAAATTATGGTGCAAAATTTAGAGGATTAATAAGAAGAAAAGTTAACACTAGTCCACCGACCCCTAGCATGGATGGAAACGTCGCTTTATCCATAAAAATACAGACGAAAAGACTGCAATAGGGTGCTGACAGTTTAGTTCAAGAATAACATTGATGGTTGATGATGAGAGCAACTGCACTTCCAGGTCATAGCAAACAAGCAGAACCAACTGGAAAAAATAGTGTGGTGGGCAGAAGAAGGGAACGCATGATTTATATTTAATTCTTGGCGATTTAAAAATATATATTGATGGAAACCTATATATACTCCAACGAATGAGTATCGACTGAAAGAAACCTAAATTTATTATTAAACTCCATCAATCAACTTTTGCCACGTATTCAAAGAGTATTACAAAAAAAAGTTTACTTGCAATTCCATCTATGTTTCTTAATGAATCTACCAACCTTTTAAAGAGAATAGTCCCTCCCCGCTTGAAAAGAAGGCGTATAAATTTTCTGTGGAGTCAAATGGTTCATGTTTCTAGGAAAAAATACCAACAACTACAATAATAAATATATATTATCAAAATACATCTTGTTGCATATTAAATTATAATAAAGTTATATTTTAGCTTTTGATAAATTTTTCTAAAAATTTGGTCAAATTTTGTCTTAATAAAAAATGCATAAGTCTTGTTTCTTTAGCACGGATGAAATACATGGAATGAGCGGTCTAGGGTGGCAATCGAGACAAGACTACATACGTGAGGAGGGGGCGTGATAGATTTTTTGTACGGCAGCAGGAGGGGGGGGGGATGATACTTTTATTTTCATCATGGTCGGCCCCTTTCCCATGACATTGTAAATTTGTGAACATAAAACAGAAACATCAACCATTGTCCACGATCTTTCTCACATGTTGTGAGAGCCAAAACGGATCATAGACAAGACAGAACAACATAGCCGACAAAAGCTTTGCTCTCAAGAAGAGGCATAGAGTCGTCACGTGACTAGCAATTTGTTTCTGTAAGAAAGGGGAAAATTAGGCATAAACAATGAAGACCTAGTCTCCCGTAAAGATAAATAACCTTTTCAACAATGTAACATGTGGTGTTTTGTGAATAAATTCATCCGGTTTTCTGTAAAATAAAATTCAAGCTAATAGTAAATGTAAAAAGGAAAACTTTGATCTGCAAATGCTTGGCTTATCTTGCTAATTCTTTTTATTCTAATTGGATATTTTACGATAAATACTAACTTGTATTGCAGTTTTTTTGAAACGGGGGCAAAATATTTGCCTCATCTCATTAATTAAGAAGAGTTTTGAATTACACGACTGACCGCCCGTAGACGGCCTGAAACAGATAAGCCTACTCTCGAGGCATAAGAGAACTCGGACGTTTGGCCCCTGCCAACCCCCAAAGTCTGACCTCCGCCTTGATTCTAGACGTGATTACATTTGGTATGGAGGACACCTTCCTAAATACTCTCGCATTCCACTTGTTCCAAATCTCCCATGAAGCCAACATGACGAGAGATGCGAGGCCCTTTTGCACATTGCCGTTGACGCCTACCATGTGGTGCCACCAATCATTGACGCTATCGAAGCTACTCTAGTCGGTGATGTCCACACCGGTCACACCCATCCAAGTCTTGATCTTCGTCCAAATGTGTACCGTGTATCGACACCGGAAGATGATGTGTGCCGCCGTCTCTGGCTCCCTCTTGCATAATTGGCATAGGCCGCAATTTGGCCATCCTCTCCGTTGAAGCCTGTCTGTCGTCCAAACACGGTTTTGAATGATAAGCCAAGCAAAGAATTTGTGCTTTGGCGGCGCCCAATTGTTCCACACTGCAGACTTCATTTTCGATGCAGTGGAGTCATAGAGTTGAGCTTTGTAAGCCGACGATGTCGTGTACTCACCGAAAGGCGAAAGCTTCCAAACAATCTCATCATCCACCCCCTCATCAAGGAGGATCTCTCGTAATCCAACCCAAAGCTCATAGTATTCAAGGATGTGCTGAATTGTGAGCCCAGAATTTGTGTTGATGTTGGCAATCCACTTGTTGAGATCCAAAACCCTATGGATGCTGTCATTCTTGTGTTTGGAAATTGCAAAAATGGAGGGAGCGATGTCTTTTGGCTTGCGACCCCCAAGCCAAGGGGAGTGCCAGGAAGAGGCCCTTTGCCCGTTGCCAACAGTAATGGAAGTGCACTCATAAAACAGCGTCATGTCCTCTTCATCGCGTGGCTGCCCCAAATCAACCCAAGCTCTTTCCGCGTCCTTTCAAACCAACCAAGGCCATATGAGCCATAAGGCACGCGCGAATTTTCCCATGTCCAGGATGCCTAGGCTGCCCATGTCCTTGGGCATACAAACTTTCTCCCATCTTATCTTACATTTGCCCCTAAAAACCTTATCCGTGCCTCCCCAAAGAAAAGCCCGCTGCAGCTTGACGATGGACGCCATCATTCCTTTGGGCACCACAAGCGAAGTGAGGTGGTGGATGGCCTGCGATGTGATAACCGACTTCACCCACGTGCTCCTCCCAGCCATTATAATGTAATTTCCCTGGCCAGTCATGATCTTTCCAGCAGAGGGATAGCCGCGTGTCTTGCGAACCCTAAGAGAGGTGGTCGTTTGAATTATAAATGTTATGTCTGGCGAGCCTTCACCAAGCTGAAAGAAACGGCAAACAATGAAATGACATCACAGAATGTAAGTGCAAATCAAGAAAGTAAAAGAAGAAAAAGGAAAACATGCTGAAAGAGTAGATGGGCAGCGAGCAGCGATGGGAGCGACTCGCACCGTGACCGCGGTGCGTCGGCCGGCGGCCATCGTAGTCCCCGGCCTAGGTCAGGTTGGCGGCAGGTTTTGGGCGCTAGCGGGATCAGACGATGAAGATGACAACAATGGGGCCACCGCCGGAGACTCGCCGGAGTTGTACTCGCCGACGCCATCGGATGTGATCTGCAAAGCCTTCAATCCCGGATATTCGGTGGGGGAAATCGCTACGATTGTTGATGATGTCGTTCCGTTCGACGATCCGGCTAGGTAAGGAGTTCATGCTAAGGACAAGGTGGAGGTGGTTCGCCGGATAGTTCACCGGAGGATGGCGGCATCCGCGATCCGGCCATGGAAAGGCCCTTTACCCAAGGTATGTCTTCAGACAATTACGTTGTCAAATTTCTTATTGCCGGATTCGTGGACTAGAGTGACCAGAAAGAAGAAGAGAATGGCAAGGTTGGCGGCTCGGACGCCGGCCCCGATGGCCGTCGCAGCGGATGAGATCCGGGCGGCCAGGGTAACGCGTTTGAACCTGCTTCTGGGCCAGGTTGGGCCTGAAGCTAAGCGGGCCGAAGCGTTGCCGTGCACTTTTGGGCATGCGCCAGGCAGTCTGGTCAGGGTGAGCGGGCTGCGTTAGAGCTAGGATTAGCAGGGCTGGTGGCCCAGGCAAAACCAGGCCCAGGCATTTTGCCAGCGAGGGCCGACGTGCATGGCTTTGTATCGATGCGCGTGAATCATGCATGTTCGTCTTCCTTAGGTCGTTGCGGCGCGGAGGTTAGGGTTCGTTGTCGTGGTAAGCAGGGTTTCCCAGCTGCTGTTGGGCGCGCGAGCAGACAATCCGGACTGGTCGCGGCGCCGGTGGTACACGGGATCGCAATGCCGCCGAAGGGTCACCCACCGCCGAAGCCCGTTCATATGGCGGGGTCAAGGGCGGCTGGAGCTACCCCGGCGCTGGGTGCGGGGCCGGCCGTGGCGCCGCCGCCGGCTAGGCATGCGCAACCGCAGCCCAGGTCGGCTTCCCAGACTCCGCAACCGCAGCACAGGGCTGCCCCCCGCCGCCGCAGCGCCCTTGGCCCAAGCAGATGGCCGACGGGCATGGAGACTCTATTCAGGGAGCGGGTGGCCGCGGCTCGGGCGGTTTCGCGGGAGACGGCCGCTATCCCCAGCATGGTCAGTGGGGTGATGACGGTTTCAATGCCTATGGTGAAGGGCTTCATCGAGGTTCTTCGTCGACCGGAGGAGGTCGTGGCTATGCTTGGGCTGGTTTTCAGGGGCCGCCCGACAATTTTGTGGAAGGGGCGGCTGGACCCAATAACCGCTCCTTCCGTGGCTGTTTTCGTGGTGGTCGTGGTGGCTACCAGTGTCCCCCTCCACCTCGCCATGTGCCTGTTGCTACGGGTTCGGCATCGAGCATTGAGGAGGGGATCACAGATGGTGCGGTTCTGCCACAGGTTGCCGTGGAGACTATTCGAGCCCTTGCTGATGTAACGGTGCCAGAGCACTCCCAATCGGGTGATGCTATGTCAGACAAAGGTATGGAGAAGTCCGAGGGAGATAAATCGTCCAAGTGGGCGACTAAGAGGAAGAAGTTGACATGTTTTCGATGCGGAGAACTGGGTCACTTTATGGTTGATTGCTCTGCTGAGTTATGTGATTTATGTCGGAAACCAAAACATACGGCGGCGGAATGTCCACTTCTTCTGGGGCCCAAGCCTACGGTTAGCATTTATGGGATCTGTTACGCTGAGTTGATGTTTTTCGAGTCGCCAAGTGTGGCTCCGGTGGCTCCCATGGTTCAAACTTCCTTCCCAGGCGTGGTTAAGGTGGTTCATGGCCCTCTCACGGAAGCCCAGATTATTCAGCAGTTGCGGGAGTTGGCACCGGGTAAGTTCCAGTGGTCTTTGTTGAAGTTATCTGATCATACTTACAAAGTGGAGTTTCCGTCCAAGGAGGATCAGATGAGAATTCTGAAGTTTGGCATGAGTCGGGTTACTGGTACAAGTTTTGTGTTGCAGTTTGATGAGTGGAAAAAGAAGGAGCCTCAGGGTCAACCGCTGACTCAGATTTGGGTTCGTTTTTCGGGGGCACCTTCTGAGCCCTTGGATAGCTTCCTGGTCACTTGGAGCCTGGGATCTATGCTCGGCAAGACGGAGCAGGTAGATATGCCTTTCACGCGTGCTCATGGTGTGGCACATTTGCTGGTTAGTGTGGCTAACATTGAGTTCTTGCCAGATGTGGTAAGATGGACTCGCGAGGGAGTCGCGTGTATGCTGGATGTTGAGTATGAGGACCCTGATTTGTTCAAGGAGTTTGAGGAGGTGCATCATATGGACACTTCTGAGGGAGGAGGTGCTTCTGGGAACTAGGATGGTAGTACACACAATGATGGGGACAAGGCTACAGGGCCTATGGATTCTACTCAGGCAGGAGAGACTGCTAAGGAGAAGGCATCTGGGTCTGTTCTGACTAATATGCTGCAGCTTGGATCTTTAGGAGCTTTCTCAGCGCCTCCTCGTCTTTGGAGCGACCGAGTGGATTTGGACGATCCGTCGGAGCACTCCCCGCTGGTGTTTGTGGGGTCTGAATTGTTGGTAGGGATGGACGGACTGGGAGGATCCGGTGGGCAGGAGTTCTCCTTTACTCCCCCTTCATCGTCGTTGCTTAGGTTGAAGGTGACGGACGGTCTGGATGGTTCAGCGGTCGGTCGCGAGCAGGTGGCCCGGCCCTCGTTCACCGAGTTTTCACCTGCTTCGGAGGGGCCCAAGGCTGGCCCTGTGGCTTTGGGCATCTTGGAGGCTCGGGCGGACCTTGGAGGTGCATGCGTGTAGGTGGTTTCGTCGATGATGGAGGTGGCTGCGACGGTGGTCTCGGTTGGAGGTAACGGGCAGGAGGCCCGGGGCTCCGAGTTGCCGTCGCCGTGAGGGCAAACTCGGCGTTCCCTCCCTTGAGGCTAGCTGCTTGCGGAGGGGTGGGCGTGCAGGAGGCCACCGTTTCCCCACTGGCCAGGTCGCGCTTGGCCTCGGAGGGCGGGTCGGGGGCATGACCGTTTTGTTGCCACAATCCCCAGATCGCCCTAGGCTGGTCTCGGCTTTCGGTGGGACTCCCGTGGACAGGCCGCGGGAGTTGTCATCATCTTGTGGTGCTGCACCGGTGGTCCCGGCCTAGGTCACCTCTGTTGGGGGACGGGCAGGAGGCCTTTCCCCTAGCAGAGCTTCACGCGAGGAGGTCATCGCCTTTGGTCGGATCCCGGATCCTGTCTCTGAGGGGAGGCGGATCAGCGGGAGGTTGCAGGAGCAGCCGGACGTTGATGACATGTAGCTGAGGTCTGCTATGAGGGCGGCCAAGCTGCGTGACGCCGAGATCTCCACTGGTATGTCTGTTAATAAATCGAATTCAATTATGCATTTTACCAATGATGAGATTGTTCACAATGCAAACCAACTAGGAGTATCACTTGGTAATAATGATATAGAGCTAGGTCTGTTAATGACATTCTTGATTTGGAAGCGGAACAAGCGTTAGAAATGATTCGTCACATAGCTGCCGTTAAGCCTATGAACGAGTCGGAGATTGATGCGCTTGGGGTTAGGGTTCTTGATGGTTTGTGTGCCGATCTTGACCCTGCGTTACAAGAGATAGAGGAGGAGGAGGGGTATGCCTATCCTGAGACCTCTAACCATGTAGATGAGTCTTTGGTGATTGCGGCAGAGCCCGAGTGTGGTGACCGATCTGATGATCGCATTAAGCCGAAACGAACTTGGAAACACAAGGTTTATCCTGTGTCGGCTGTGCGTAGAAGTGCTAGGATTCGTACCTCCAAAATATTTCATGATGAAATATGAGAGGCATTTTCTGGAATAGCAGAGGTCTTAAAGACTTGGCTAAAAGAAGGTTTCTAGCGGATGCTTCTCTTGAACATCATTTGGATTTTATTGCTTTGTCCGAGATTGGAAGAGGCAACTTCACTACACAATTTCTTAGCACTTTATCTGGGGGGTAGATTTCGACTGGCATTGCCTCCCACCTCGAGGAAGATCCGGTGGGGTTTTACTTGGGGTTAAGTGTGAAACTTTGGAAGTTCAGAATGTAGTCTTGGGAGAGTTTGCGGTAAAATTTCGGGTAAGAACTAAAGCCGATGGCTTTGATTGGGCTTTGGTCGCGGTTTACAGAGCCGCGCAACCAGAACTCAAGCCAGATTTCTTGGCAGATATCGTCCGCGTATGCGGTAATGAGCAGCTCCCTGTTTTAGTGGGGGTGATTTCAACATTATTCGAAGAAGGGAGGAAAAGAATAATGGGAATTTTGACGGCAGATGGTCGTTTATGTTCAATACTATCATTGAAAGCTTGGATCTCAGAGAGATAGAGCTCTCGGGTAGGAAATTCACTTGGGCTAACTCGTTACCGGTACCGACTTTCGAGAATCTTGACCGTGTTTTAGCTAGTGTCGAATGGGAGCAGAAGTTTCCCCTGGTAACAGTGCAGGCGTTGACACGAGGTATCTCGGATCACATGCCGCTACTTTTTGACTCGGGGGCTCAAACTCATGTGGGTAACAAGAATATTTTCTCGTTTGAACTTGCATGGTTTGAAAGAGAAGGTTTCCTCGAGTTGTTAGCTAGAGAGTGGGCTAAAGACTCAGGAGGAAGGTCACCCATTGAGCGATGGCAATGTAGGATTCGTCATCTTCGAAGGTTCCTTCGTGGATGGGCTAAGCATACGCATGGCATTTATAAGGCGGAGAAGGAGCGACCACTTCTACTTATTCAGACCCTTGAAGTAAAAGCTGAATCTTCTGTCTTAGGTACCAGTGAGCTGGAAACTAAGATGGAGGCTGAGTTGCGGCTGAAAGAGCTTCTCCGCGAGGAGGAATTGAAGTGGGCGTTGCAAGCTAAGGTTCGCAAAAATTGTCCAAGGCGAGGATAACACTCAATTCTTTCATATGATTGCTAATGGGAAGCATCGTAAGAAGAGAATTTTCCAATTAGAACAAGACGAAGGAACAATAGTTGGTCAAGAAAACCTAAAAGTTTACATTACCAACTATTATAAGCAGTTGTTTGGACCTCCGAAAGAGAATTTTTTGTCTTTAGATGAGTCAAGGGTTGAGGATGTTCCTCAACTTGAGACTGAAGAGAATGAGATTTTGACTGTCCCCTTTACGGAGAAAGAGATGTTTGAGGCCATCACACAAATGGAAAATAATAAGGCTCCAGGACCGGATGGGTTCCCGACGGATTTTTATAAAAAGTGTTTGGCACTTCATTAAGGGAGACCTATTGCCGATGTTTCATGAGTTTTTTAATGGACAGCTTCACTTGTTTAAGCTGAATTTTGGAACGATAACTCTTCTTCCTTAGAAGACAGAGGCCGTTCGCATTGAGCAGTTCATGCCTATATGTCTGCTTAATGTTAGTTTCAAAATCTTCACCAAGGTTGGGACGAACAGACTTACGCAGATTGCGCATTTAGTTGTGCAACCGTTCCAGACCGCTTTCATGCCAGATAGAAATATCCTTGAAGGGGTGGTCGTCTTGCATGAAATGCTCCATAAAATTCACTCAAAAAAACTAGATGGCGTTGTTTTTAAAGTGGATTTTAAAAAAGCATACGATAAAGTTAAATGGCCTTTCCTTCAACAGGCTTTGCGTATGAAAGGATTTGACACGGCCTGGAGAAACCAGATTGAATCCTTTACGCAAAAAGGGAGTATAGGGATTAAAGTGAATGACGATATAGGTCACTATTTCCAGACGCACAAAGGGTTAAGGTAAGGAGATCCCATGACACCGATCTTATTTAACATAGTGATTGATATGCTCACTATTTTAATAGGATGGGCTAAGGATGCGGGGCAGGTAGGTGGCCTTGTTCCGCATCTAGTTGATGGCGGTATCTCCATCCTTCAGTATGCTGATGATACTATCATCTTTATGAAGCATGACTAGGCGAAAGCGAGAAACATGAAGCTTGTGTTATGCTTATTTGAACAATTGTCTGGGCTCAAAATTAACTTCCACAAGAGCGAGCTGTTCTGTTTTGGAAGAGCTAATGATGACCAGGAAGCGTATAAACAATTGTTCGGATGTGAATTGGGTACGTTACCATTCACGTATTTAGGTATACCCATTCATCATCGTAAGCTGACTAATAAAGAGTGAAAATGCATCGAGGATCTTTTTGAGAAGAAACTGAGCTGTTGGAAAGGGAAGCTAATGTCATATGGAGGGCGATTAATTTTGATTAATTCGGTCCTCACCAGTATGCCCATGTTTCTCTTATCCTTTTTGGAGGTCCCGGTGGGTGTCAAGAAGAGGCTTGACTTCTATCAATCTCGTTTCTTTTGGCAAAGTGATGAGCTTAAACGAAAGTATAGGCTTGCTAAATGGAATATAATCTATAGGCCGAAGGACCAAGGGGGTCTAGGCATTGAGAATCTGGAAGTCAAAAACAGATGTCTCCTTAGCAAGTGGTTGTTTAAACTTTCGTCCGAGACGGAGGCTGCTTGGGCTCAAATTTATCGAAATAAGTATCTTCAATCTAAAACCTTGGCCCAGGTGACAGTGAGGCCGATTGACTCACCTTTTTGGAAAGGCTTGATGAGAGTCAAGCCACTCTTTTTCAACAGGACAAGGTTCTTAGTCGGAAATGGAGCTAATACGAGGTTCTGGGAGGATACGTGGCTTGGGGAGACTCCCCTTGCACTTCAATATCCTACTCTGTACAACGTTGTTCAACGAAGAGAAGTTTACGTTGCAACAGTTCTACAATCCACTCCTCTCAATATTAGTTTTCGAAGGACGCTAGTTGGAAATCGTTGGGAGACCTGGCTTCATCTTGTAAGACGTTTGATGGATGTCCAGCTGTCTCAGCAGCCAGATCAGTTATATTGGAAACTAAGAACGGTGTGTTCTCGGTCAAATTCATGTATCTGGATGTCATAAACTCTAGCGTCATTCCTTCCTTGAAGCACGTTTGGAAAGTAAAGATACCCTTGCGAATCAAAGTGTTTATGTGGTTCGTGCATAAACAAGTTATTCTGACTAAGGATAATCTGGCCAAACAAAATTGGGTGGGTTCTGCTAGATGTACTTTTTGTGACCATAACGAAACTATCAAACACCTTTTCTTGATTGTCCGCTGGCTAAGATCATATGGCGGTCGATTCATATTGCCTTTAATATTAATCCGCCTACTTTCATCAACATGTTATTTGGAACGTGACTTGATGGGGTTGACTCCGATACAGCGAGGCACATTCGTGTTGGCGTTTGTGCTTTTTTTTGGGCAGTCTGGAACTGCAGAAATGATTTGGTTTTTAACAGATCAACAAACATTCACTTTTTGCAGGTTATCTTCAGGGCCACAGCGTTGATCCGTATGTGGTCGCTACTCACTCCGACGGAGGCCAGGGAGCGTTTGGTTACTGCGTCTACCCGATGGGAGATGGTAGCTCGGGATATTTTCAACCGGTTTGGATGGCGGTCATGTAATAGGATAGGCATGTAGTGCTCCTATTTTATTTGCCAGCCGGTTGTGGCTTTCTGTTTAGCTCTTATGAGCGTTTGTTTTTGTTTTTACTTCGAGACTTGGAGACTTGTTGCTGGATATTTTTATTAATAATATGAACTGTTGCATCTTTCTGATGCAGAGGCTGGGGTAAAACCTTTTTTGAAAAAAAAGAAAAAAATGCTGAAAGAGTAGACATTCACATGCAACCATCAATAACAGGCCGAGAAAGGAATTTTTTTCTGCTCACGCACAGGTGAGCTGAGTGAAGTGGAGCGGTGGTTGGTGCCCGTTTCTCCTTCCAACGGTCCATCTTTACTCCGGAGTGAGAGCGCGTGTGCCTCAGTTAGGTGAGAGGAACTGATTATAGGAAGTTAAGTAGCGTGCATAGCATAGCCAATTCTGATTTGGCTGTTGAGCATCGCTAGCACTACGTACTCCACTAGCATCGATGACCATGGTGAACCCACTGCCATGTGCCATCCATGGCTAGCATAGCCAGTTAGCGCCATACCACACGCATCACTAACCTATCCATCGTCCTCTCTCTCTGGCCACTTCAGGCCCATTTCCGGAAGCGCGAAAGCAACAAGGGAACGTGAAACCTGCAGGAGGAACTTGCTTGGACGCTTCCCCCCGTCCTAGCTAGCTGCTTCCCAACGGATACAAAATTACAAATCCATCCAGCAAACTAATTATAAAGCAAGAGGGCAGTGAAATGAGATAGGTTACATAGAATGGAAACCCTTCATCAGAGCCTAAGTTAAATTATATATGCTCACAGCCACAGGTAAGGTAAAGCACATATGCTAGAGGTCCGGTTCAGACTTCAGATTAACCAAACTACCATAGTGACAGCTCTGACCTAGCATCGAATCAAGCTTACAAGGAGTACTATAGTTATACCACTAGATAGATAACTACACATCACACGACATGTCCATCTCTTATAGTCTTATTTCTTCACAAGAGCAACATAGGTACGTACAACCACTCACTCACGCTCCAGGCCCATTATATTTCCGGAAGCGCGAAAGCAAAGGGAACGTGAAACCTGCAGCGACACCACTTCACCTGCAGGATCGGAGGAAATTGCTTGGCTGCTTTCCCCCGTCCTAGATAGCTAGCTGCTATATATCCTAGACAGATTCCGCACCCATTAACCCAACGGACACAAGCAAGTTAATTGTATAAAGCAGAGGGCAGCAAAAATGATATATGGTACACATAGAATAGAAACCCTTCATCAGAGCGTACGTCAAATCATATGTGCCCACAGCCAAAGGTATGGTAAATAACCAAATTAACTACCATAGTGGCAGCTCTCACCGAGCATCGAATCAAGCTTACTAGCTAGTACTAGTTATACTACTAGCAGATAGATAACTACTCATCACACGACGACATGTCCATCTCTTATTTTTCACAACAGCAACATATAGGTAGGTACTAGCTACTAGCTGGAAACAGAAGCAGTCCTGCACTAGTAGTATAACCAGTGCCCTCCATCATCTTCTTGCTGCAGCCGGATCGAAACCCTGCCTCTGCGCACCTGGTCAATAAATGATGTAATTTTATCAAGACCAAGGTTTTGGTTACCAGTCGAAATTTCAAGATTTCCCATGGTTACCACGTATTTCCGTGCCCCTCGGTAAATCCCCGAACCAAGCAAAAAAAAAACAGTTTTTTTGAAATTTTTGAATTTAAACACTCTATTTATAGTAAAGCACGTAGGATCTAATTAATGCCATGAGAGTTGGTTCTAGCGTGTTGGTAGCAACCTAGTTCCTGTTTTGAAAGGTCTCTGATTCAAATGTTCGTTCATTCACTTATTTGAATTCAAAATTCAACTATAAAATTCTTTCGAAATATTCTCCGTATTTCTGGGAAACCGTGGTAACCGCGTTTATCAGTCCCCCTCGGTAAAAATGCCTCATCGGTAACCAAAACCTTGATCAAGACCAAATGGTGAGCAGTTTGTGGCGACAACTAAACGGTAGAAATAAATCACACGTCATTATCATTCAAACGGCTGTTCCAAGATGACAAATTAGGTTTACAAACATGAAAATATATCATCTACTTTTATCCGTCCTTTGAGGTGATTCTATTCTTGCACTCTTTGTTCTTTGTGGCTGTGTGAATCCTTTTTCATGTCTAGCTAGATGACATTTCAAGTTGAGACAAAGCAAAAAACTAATTAAAGCAAGGATTAGAGGACTAATAATAATAAGAAAACATGGCTATTCTATCGGCCTCTACCATCGGTGGAAACACCGCTTTATCCATACAAAAGACAGATGAAAAATTGCAACAGGGTGCAACAACTGATAATTTAGTTCAAGAATAACATTGATGGTTGGTGATGAGAACAACTACACTTTCAGTTCATATTAGCAAACAAGCAGAACCAACTGAAAATTAGTTTGGACCTGAACATTAGTTACTTGCACAATCTTCTACCAATTTGTTGATACAAAGCCACAAAACATTCCGATACGATACTTTGAGGAAGGGGGATGTTGATGTGTGGCATAATGCCTGTTAATTACCTGAGTAGAGTAGGTGATGCTGCGCTACGCTGCCACCATGCCAATTGCTGGCCTGCGGTTCATCCTCCACAGTGCCCGTGCAGCACTGATGTAGAAGAGGACGATAAATAGGTGCAGGAAGAACAGAGCCGCAACGCCTAGAATGTCAGTAATCTGTGGACATCCACACATCCGAAGAGTCCAAGAGATGATTCCGCAGAAAAGCCCTGCAGCCGCAACCGCCAAGCGTGCCGGCGACTTGAGGCTTTCATGGAGAGAAGGAGAAGGCTGCTCATTGAAATCCTCCTTGTCCTATCACATTTAACAATCATCAACATCATGAGAAGGAAATCCATGGAGCACATACAGAGGTATAAGAGGCTAGCGGCGAGTACCTCACTGCTGCAGCCGGCAGCGCGCAGGAAGAAAAGCACAAACGCCGGCGCTAAGAGAAGCAGGGAGAGCGTCTCGGAGTAGTCCGAGATCTCAGAGAGGACGCCGGCCAGGGAGCAGTCCCCGTCGCAGGCTCGGGACGCGACGACGTTGAAGAACGTGGCCGTGAACATCACGCACACCATGCCGAGGTACCAGGGCATCGGCGGCGGCACGGGCGGGGCTGCTTCGCTCCAGTGCCACCGCGGCCTTCTTCACTGGCGCCGGCAAGATGGCTGCGACGTCGCCGGCAAACTTGAACGCCTCTCCTTTAAGATCCATGGTCGCCCCTATCAAAACGCCCGTCAAAAAAGAAAAGAAACAGAGTCATGACGGCCATGGTCGGTGACTCGATCGATCGGTGTAGGTGTAGCTGGGGCTGTGGTCTTGGGGGCCTTTTATGGGGGTATAGTGAACTGCTCCAAGCTGTGGACCTCAGGGTCTGGCAAGCGTGCCTGTGAAAAATGCACAGTGGTAAAAGGTGGTCACCAAGCCAGGGCCCGGAACAACTTCGTTCAAATTTGCATTGCAGTAGAGCTGAGAAAGGACCCCAAAGAAACGCAAAATTACAACTCAGCCCCAAAACTATAGTACCAAAAGACCATCGGCACGAAATGAAGATTGTAATGTGAGACAGTGTCCACCGTCTTCAAGCTTCATCAACGGACCAAGATCAGCCCTTGCCTGGGACAAAACAACTTGGCAAGGGGCCGGATCTCGCCGCCCAGTCCACAACTGATTTCAGTTCAGGGGCCTCATCGTCACGCTTGGTCAATTGCTCTCCGACTCTAGGCACTGCAAATAGCACACGGGGTGACGCTGTCACGGATTCGACCATTAGAATCAGGTATATTATATTTGCCATTTGCCGTTCCTTGATGTGTATGTGGTACCGTTCAATAATTGATGCAAAAATTACTTTTTCGGAATTGTGTGTTAGTATGCCGCCAAGAAACATGACCATTCATCAGGTAGCAATAAAAGGGAAAGGAAGAAGTCTGCAGATAAATTGGTATAATCACATAGCGTTGCACAAATTTTTCAGAAACATTCTCTCTTGATGGTTCATCTGATGTTGAGGTATATGATCTTATTTGTGAATTGAAGATTTTTAGATCACTTTGCTATGGAGATTTTTGGGCATGTCAGAGAAGTTGATGGTTTGGCTATATTATGCATCGAGAATAAATTATTGGATGAGATTGATATCGACCCCATCATAAGTGACTTTGCATCGAGGAATTTTAGCAGAAAATTTGAAGGTAATATGTATAAATTATTTGATAACATACTTATTTTCAATGCATTGGAGTGTTATTAATAATTTTTCACATATACATATATTCATTTTTCTTATTATGATGTGTTTATCAAGGACCTCAAATTTTAGTTTCGTCCCAGGCCCCCAAAATCTCAGGACCGGCCCTGAGCCTTGCCTCCCTGTCGACATCATGGCCGGACGGAAAGGGCCGCCCTTTGGCCAGAACACTTAGCAGCGGAGCCACCAAAACTGCTGCAACAGGCCATTGAGGATGAGCACCAGACGGAGGCGCTCCAAACCATACACCAGAAACCCATCATCGACGCGGCACATAAATGAAGAAAAGTAGGAACAGACTCACCCTCATCCTATCCTTCACCACCTTGGCGTCCCAGAAGACATGGAGTGGGTGCCCACCTTAAACAGAGTGGGTGTCCTCGGGGCTTATTAATGGATCTATTACCAGATCCGCCACCGTTCATCAACTTCCATCATGGAAGACAAGCTTGGGGCAGAATCTATCCATTGGACGCTGCTCGTAAGCGGCGGTGTGAAGCACAAATTTGGCATCACACAAGTTGCCTAATCGGAAAAAAAAAGTACTCCTACTATATCAATGACCACCATGTGCGCCCCTTCCTCATTACTCTCATGATCATCGCCTCCGACAAGGGGATTGAGCCGGACCTATCCTACAAGAGACTCTCATGGTAGATCGGTGAAGGAGAGGAGAGGAGAGAGGTGGGAAAACCTATATATATATATATAAGGTCGTGAATACTCAAATAAGTGGTCATTAGGGTTATATATTCAGTAATTGTTTCTCCTAACTACTTCAAGAATAAAACTAATTTTGTGAGTATTTTGCAAATCTTGAAGTAAAATTGTCTCATATTTTAAAGTGCCTCCAATGGTAGATTTGATATATTTGCACCTCCCTATTCACTAGTAGAAAACAGGACATACGTTCGGGCCAGATAAGCCCATTAGTCCCGGTTCAGTCACGAACCGGGACTAATGTGAGCATTGGTCCCGATTCGTGCGACTAAAGGCATTAGTCCTGGTTTAAATGAGCCCTTTAGTCCTGGTTTGAGATACGAACCGGGACTAAAGGGTGCAGTGCCCTTTAGTCCCGGTTCGTATCTCAAACATCTTTAGTCCCGGTTTGAGACACGAACCGGGACTAAAGGATGCAATCCCTTTAGTCCCGGTTCATATCTCAAACCGTTACTAAAGGTTCCATTTTCAAACTCTACCCCCTGATCGCCTTTTCAGTTTTGTAAAAGCAAAAGAAAATGATAAAAACTTCAAAAATTAAAATCCTTAAATTTGGACATGTTTTGCAAAAAAGTGTTATGAAAAAGTAAAATGGCCATATTTTTTGCATACGATGTCAAAAAAATGCATAATATATCAAAAAATCAGCACGAAAATCCGCATCCGATTTTGACTGCCTACGGCCTGTTTGCAAATTTTCAGAATCCTCAAATTCTAAAAGGAAAAAAAGATGCTCAAATTTCAGTTTTTTTAATTTTGGTCAAATCTGGTCAAACTATGGTCAAACTACTTATTCAAGAAGTATTAGTGGTACTAAATAATTATTCAAGAATATTAGTGTTACTAAATAATTATTTCAGTATTTTGAATTTTGGTCAAATCTGGTCAAACTATGGTCAAATTATGGTCAAACTACTTATTCAAGAAATATCAGTGTTACTAAATAATTATTGTTTTTTAGAATAATAGTTTCAAACTCAAATAGTTAAACGTGTGACTTCATGCTCAAGCTAAACTCCTGAGGGTTAATATGATTGACATCTTACTATTGTCAGGAAAACAACAAGTGCAGACTTGGAAACGAGGGGGAATAGAACCCGGAAGTTAAGTGTGCTCAGGCTGGACTAGTGAGAGGATGGGTGACCGGCCAGGAAGTTAGATGATTTGGAATGATGAGGGGTGATCAGAGATTAGAGGTTAAATTGAGCAGTGAAAAGTGGTGATTAGAGATTAAATTGTAAAAATTCAGAATTTTGAAAATTTAAAAAAATTCAAATAATAAAATTTCCTAAAATTGCCTTTAGTCCCGGTTGATGTTACCAACCGGGACTAAAGGTGGAGCTCTAGACAGCAGCCACGTGGAGGGGCTTTAGTCCCGGTTCGTATAAGAACCGGGACTAAAGGAGGGGGGGGGGGGGGGGTTTAGTAACGACCCTTTAGTCCCGGTTTCAGAACCGGGACTAAAGGCCCTCACGAACTGACACGAATGTGGCTTTTTCTACTAGTGATTCGTAAAGTCACTGGAATGACATGTTATCGCGGCTATGTCGTGGGTCTCGGTCTTCCATAATAGGAGACGACCATGGGTAAACGGAGTGCCGGTGATTGCCTTGGTTGATAGGGGTCGCAACATGCACTAGATTTAATTGTGCAAAACCACCACATTAATGGTTAGGTTGTGGGAAACACAGTTTTACGATTTTTGGCAAGAAAACACCATGTGTATGGGTAATGACCTAGCACATACCATGTCCCGCTCTAGATTTTCCCAAATCTGGAATGTGAAAACAAAATCATAGGGAATAAAACTTCTCTAATTTGCATTATTTGCTTGTGATTAGCTAGGTTTTAATAGGAACTGTCTGATTTGATTAAAAATATGGCTCAAATAGAATATCTGAAATTATTCAGATCCCTTAATGGTCATTGAGGGATTATTTATAAAACCAGAAATTGAGCTCAAATAATGCTTGTGATTTTTGTTAGATATTTTGGGTTGGAAGTAATATCAATAAACCCCTAATATTTATTCGAAACCCTGAAGTCATATTGGAATTAAACTGAACCCTAAAAGAATTTAGGTAAAATTGATTCTCCAAAATAGGGTGACAAACTAACTATTTTATTGGGCATAAAGAATATGTTTAATAAGTCCAAAATGATGGATTTAGCCTGATATAAATGTCCCAAAAAGGTTGAGGTGAATTTGATTTTTGAATCAGTTCAAAAATCAAAAAGGGAAACTATTTTAAAAGGCTTCATAAATTATTTTGCAAGGAAATTAATTTCCATAGGCCAAAAACAATTACTGACCTTCTGATAAAATTCCTAATGTGATTTAGAGCTATTTTTGCTGCTGAACCAAATTTACATTGAAAAGGGATGAGAAATCAGAAAAGAAAGACAGAGAGAATTAAAGGAAAAAGAAAAAAAACAGCAGCCTAGCCAGGAAGGCCAACCATGAGCGGGCCAGCCCAACTCTCCCACTCTCTTTCGCACGAGAGTGAGTGGGCATACTTCCATGTTGGCCCAAAGCCCGCAAGCCTTGCCGAAACGGTGCGTCCACGAAACTACAACATCCATCATATCTGTTCACATGGACTAAAAAAAATCATATCTATTCACACTAGTACTGGTTTTATAAATAATCCCTCAATTTCTGGTTTTATAAATCATATCTGTTCACATCTGTACATGCACACCTTTTAGGATTTTGCTACAAGCAACGTGTGGTTGAAACTGAACGCGACAACTAATTTGTCATATTACCAGCAGCGTTCACCTAGGAACAGAACGTCAAAGACATTGAAGTACTAGCAGCGTTCCTAAAAAATACACGCTGCTAGTGTAGTGCATCCTGGACGCATACCAGCTAGAAACTTATAGTAGCGTTCAGTTCAAGTCGAATGCTGCTAGTTTTATTAGGTGCAAAGATATGTGTAGTTTACAGAAATCACTTTTGGAGCTCGGCCTCCAGTGAGGCCTCCAAATTCAAATTTGAAATTTCATCAAAATTCATATTTTTACTTCCCTAAAAAAAATCATATTTTTACCCTTCAAAAAATTTGAAAAAAATTACATATGTACATGAAGGCATAACACACATGTGTGTAAATTTTCAGTTCAAAATACGTTGAAATGAGGGCTGTGCAAAAAAAAAAACAAATCTGGGGCTGTTTAACTCATGATACTATTCATCCTCCCAGGCCATGAATTTGTCTTTTTTGTACAAGTCGCAACTCAAGGTATTTCATCATGAATTATTACACACATGTGAGTTACATCCTTACATACACGCATATTTTTTTCAGAATTTTTTGAACCATAAAAGTTTGAAATTAAATTTTTAAAAAATAAAGGCCTCCATGGAGCTCGGCCTCCAAAACACCTCTCTAGTGTAGTTTATATATAGTTAGATTTGAAAAATATTTTAGTGTAAGTTGTTGTGTTTAAATTTTTGTAGTATACACTAAAATGACAAAAGAGTTGAGCTTAAGCTCCTAAAATATGGAAACTTTACCAGCAGCATTTGGCCTACCTGAAGCGCGGCTAGTATTTTCTCGAGCAAAGTTTAGTTTCTTCGGAACGCTGCTAAGGTAATTTTTATATTAAGTGACCTGAAAATTTCTTAACAGCGTCAAATAAATCCATAATTATATTGTAAAAGTAAAATGGTTACGGGAGGGGCGTTTTGGTGCCCGGTCTCATATGCACCTGATATCATGTCCCTGGAATGTTGTATGGTGATCCGAGTAATTGGCTGGCAGGTGTCAGGTTTGGTGCATCAAAAAAGCATGGTGCCGGAGACACTAGTAGAAAAGGGAGCAATGGTCCATACCGGGTCAGCCCATTAGTCCCGGTTCAGTTCAGAACCGGGATCAATGGTGGCATTGGACCCGGTTCGTGAGCCTCGGTGGCCGGCCGGGCCACGTGGGCCATTGATCCCGGTTCGTCTGGACCTTTTGGTCCCGGTTGGTGGGACGAACCGGGACCAATGGGCCTCGCTCCTGGCCCACCACTATTGGTCCCGGTTGGTGGATTGAACCGGGACCAAAGGCTGCCCTTTAGTCCCGGTTCATGCCACCAACCGGGACCAATGAGGTGCCTATATATACCCCCTCGCGTAAGAGCAGAGCACACTGCTCTATTTTTTCTGGCAGCCGAGGGGGAGAGGGCTTGGTGGTGGTGCTCTAGCTCACCTCCTATGCACACAAGGTGTTCGATGGAATGCCCGAGCCACACTACTTAAGCTTTCTCCTCTACAAGATCGACCTCCAAGCTCCATTTTCCTCAATATTTGTCTTGGTTTAGCGGTCCGTCACGCCCCGTCCCCGTCTTCACCGTCGTCGATCACCCGCGCTGACCTCATCGCCGACATCACCGTGGTGAGCCTCTTGTTCTTATCTTCTTTCTGAAAGGAAAAATATTCTTACTTGTATGTTTAGATAGATACTTGTATTATTTTCTTACTTTTATTATTGCATCTTATATAGTGCAATGGTTTTGGTATCCGCCCCCGTCGTCCCTTGTCCTGTCTATGATTCGGATGTGGTACATATTATCTTTTCATAACTATCGGTTCATTTGTTGTTTATGAAAATTATGCCGACCAACGTGACATAGATTTTATTTATCTAGGAGGTTGTTGAACCGGAAATTCGAACCGACCCTATTGTCGAGAGGTTAAATTTAGTTGAAGAAGAAAACAATTTCTTGAAGGAAAAAATAAGAAAAATTAGGAGGAGAAGATGATATTGGAGTTGCATGTTGCGGATGTCATTGATGATCACAAGATCAAGATGGATGCAATGCGCTTGAAGATTAGAAAGATTAGAAAATATGTCATTCATACCGAGGCTTGGTATCATTATGCCGTTGGATCAGTTGTTACCTTGGTTGCGATTATGATCGCATTTGTTTTCGCATTGAAATGTTTTACATAGTTTCAATGTATGATTTAATTAATTTAGATGCTCTGCAGAGCTTTATGTTGTTCTCTAATGATTTTCGCTTGAAGATGAGAACTATGTATGTACTTTGGTTTTAATGTGATGATGAACTTCTATTAATTTGGTCACTTAATTATCTATTCATGATGTTCTATAATGATTGTTGACACACTTAATTATATATAATGCACGCAGATGAACCAGCAATGGATGTACGATAACAGACACACCTCCGAGTACATTAAGGGCATGCATGATTTTCTCGAAGTGGCTGAGGCAAACAAGCAGAATGGTTTTATGTGTTGTCCATGCCCTATATGTGGGAATACAAAGTCTTACTCTAACCGGAAAATCCTTCACACCCACCTTCTTTACAAGGGTTTCATGCCATACTATAACGTTTAGACGAGGCACGGAGAAATAGGGGTTATGATGGAAGATGGCGAAGAAGAAGAGTACGATGACAACTATGTGCCCCCTGAATACGGTGATGCTACTGAACATCAAGAGGAACCAGACGATGTGCACGATGATGCTGCAATGGACGAAGCTGCTGAAGATCAAGAGGAACAAGACGATGTGCCCGATGATGATGATCTCTGCCGGGTCATTGTCGATGCAAGGACGCAATGCGAAAGTCAAAAGGAGAAGCTGAAGTTCGATCTCATGTTAGAGGATCACAAAAAAAGGTTGTACCCCAATTGCGAAGATGGCAACACAAAGCTCGGTACCGTATTGGAATTGTTGCAGTGGAAGGCAGAGAATGTTGTGCCAGACAAAGGATTTGAGAAGCTACTAAAAATATTGAAGAAGAAGCTTCCAAAGGATAACGAATTGCCCGATAGTACATAAGCAGCAAAGAAGGTCGTATGCCCTCTAGGATTGGAGGTGCAGAAGATACATGCGTGCCCTAATGACTGCATCCTCTACCGTGGTGCGTACAAGGATCTGAACGCATGCTCGGCATGCGGTGCATTACGGTATAAGATCAGACGAGATGACCCTGGTGATGTTGACCGCGAGCCCTCCAGGAAGAGGGTTCCTGCGAAGGTGATGTGGTATGCTCCTATAATACCATGGTTGAAACGTCTGTTCAGAAACGGAGAGCATGCCAAGTTGATGCGATGGCACAGTGAGGACCGTAAGAAAGACGGGAAGTTGAGAGCACCCGCTGACGGGTCGCAGTGGAGAAAAATCGAGAGAAAGTACTGGGCTGAGTTTGCACGTGACCCAAGGAACGTATGGTTTGCTTTAAGCGCGGATGGCATTAATCCTTTCGGGGAGCAGAGCAGCAATCACAGCACCTGGCACATGACTCTATGTATGTATAACCTTCCTCCTTGGATGTGCATGAAGCGGAAGTTCATTATGATGCCAGTTCTCATCCAAGGCCCTAAGCAACCCGGCAACAACATTGATGTGTACCTAAGGCCATTAGTTGAAGAACTTTTATAGCTGTGGAATGGAAATGGTGTACGTACGTGGGATGAGCACAAACAGGAGGAATTTGACCTAAAGGCGTTGCTATTCGTGACCATCAACGATTGGCCCGCTCTCAGTAACCTTTCAGGACAGACAAACAAGGGATACCACGCATGGACACACTGTTTACTTGACACCGAAAGTATATACCTAGGAAGCTGCAGGAAGAATGTGTACCTGGGACATCATCGATTTCTTCCGACCAACCATCAATGTCGAAAGAAAGGCAAGCATTTCAAAGGCAAGGCAGATCACCGGAAAAAGCCCGCCATGCGTACCGGTGATCACGTACTTGCTATGGTCAATGATTTACACGTAATCTTTGCAAAGGGTCCCGGCGGACTAGCTGTTCCGAGTGACGCTGGGGGACATGCACCCATGTGGAAGAAGAAATCTATATTTTGGGACCTACCCTACTGGAAAGACCTAGAGGTCCGCTCTTCGATCGACGTGATGCACGTGATGAAGAACCTTTGCATGAACCTGCTAGGCTTCTTGGGCGTGTATGGGAAGACAAAAGATACACCTGAGGCACGGGAAAACCTGCAACGTTTGCACGAAAAAGACGGCATGCCTCCGAAGCAGTATGAAGGTCCTGCCAGCTACGCTCTTACCAAAGAAGAGAAGGAAATATTCTTTGAATGCCTGCTTAGTATAAAGGTCCCGACTGGCTTCTCGTCGAATATAAAGGGAATAGTAAATATGGCTGAGAAAAAGTTTCAGAACCTAAAATCTCTTGGCTGCCACGTGATTATGACACAACTGCTTCCGGTTGTATTGGGGGGCTTCTACCGGAAAACGTCTGATTAGAAATTGTGAAGCTATGTGCATTCCTCAATGCAATCTCTCAGAAGGTGATCGATCCAGAAATCGTACCAAGGCTAAGGAGTGATATGGCGCAATGTCTTGTCAGTTTCGAGCTGGTGTTCCCACCATCCTTCTTCAATATCATGACGCACGTCCTAGTTCATCTAGTCGACGAGATTGTCATTCTGGGGCCCGTATTTCTACACAATATGTTCCCCTTTGAGAGGTTCATGGGAGTCCTAAATAAATATGTCTGTAACCATGCTAGGCCAGAAGGAAGCATCTCCATGGGCTATCAAACTGAGGATGTCATCGGGTTTTGTGTTGACTTCATTCCTGGCCTTAAGAAGATAGGTCTCCCTAAATCACGGTATGAGGGGAGACTGACTGGAAAAGGCACGCTTGGAAGGGACTCAATAATATGCAGGGACGGATATTCTTGGTCTCAAGCACTCTGCACAGTTCTACAGAACTCTACCTTGGTGATCCCTTATGTCGATGAACACAAGAACAGTCTGCGCTCCAAACACCCGGAGCAGTGCGACGACTGGACTACATGTGAACACATCAGGACTTTCAGCAGTTGGCTGGAAACACGTCTCAGAGGTGACAACACTGCTTGTGATGAGCTGTACTTGTTGTCCAGGGGACCATCTTCGACTGTTACGATTTGGAAAGGATACGAGATAAATGGAAATACATTTTACACGATTGACCAAGATCAAAAGAGCACCAACCAAAACAGCGGTGTCCGCTTTGATGCAGCCACCGAGAGGGGAAAGGACACATATTATGGTTACATAGTGGACATATGGGAACTTGACTATGAACATGATTTTAAGGTCCCTTTGTTTAAGTGCAAATGGTCCAATCTGTCAGGAGGCGGGGTACAGGTAGACCCACAGTATGGAATGACAACAGTGGATCTGAAAAATCTTGGGTACACTGGTGAACCGTTCGTCCTAGCCAATGATGTGGCACAGGTTATCTATGTGAAGGACATGTCTACCAGACCGAGAAAAAGAAAAGATAAGGAAGCGAATACATCATACGATGAGCCAAAGCGCCACATAGTTCTTCCAGGATAAAGGGATATCGTGGGAGTGGAGGGCAAGACAGACATGTCTGAAGATTATGAAAAGTTTCATGAAGTTCCTCCCTTCAAAGTCAAGGCTGACCCAAGCATCCTGATAAACGAAGGAGATTATCCATGGTTACGACACAATAAGCAAATGACACAAGCAAAGAAAAAGTGAAGACTTTCTCCCGCAACTATTATGATGATACCATGCCAACTTTGTAACAGACGAGTATGATATCATTGTCCATTTTGTACATGCACATGCTATGTGGGTGAAATTATGATACCATGCCAACTTTCAACTTTTTGAGAGTTCATTTGAAATGCTTTAATGTCTTATGGTTCGGCCCTCGTAATACCATTAATCCCGGTCCGCTCCTTGTCAAATTATGTTCTCACAAAGAACACTCAAGAGGGCAGCCACGTGGGCCATTGGTCCCGTTTCGTCTGGACCTTTTGGTCCCGGTTCCACGCACGAACCGGGACCAATGCGCCTCGCCCCTGGCCCATGACCATTAGTCCCGGTTTGTGCCACAAACCGGGACTAAAGGGTTGGTCCTCGTTGCGGTCAGAGTTTAGTCCCACCTTGTCAACCGAAGGGTGCTCACACCGGTTTATAAGCCCCTCCCTCTCTGCCTTGTTGAGCTCCACTAAAAGTGAAAATAGATGCCCTTATACAGGGAATTTGTCCTAAATTCATACTGAATTTCTTTGAAATTCATAGAAATTTATTATGAATTTAGGTTGAATTCTCTCTATAGGCGCATCTATGCTCATTTTTTAGTAAAGTTAATCACAAACTTGTGATTCACACAAATTTCAAAGAATTCAAATTTTAACTATTCAAATTTGAAAACTAATGGCACTAAACGAAAGTTTATAATTTTTCTGACCTAAAAGCAAAAAGAACTAAAAAATAAAGTAAAAAGCAAAAGAATATTAATAATGCAAAAAACAAAACAAAAAAACTGGAAAAAACTTAAAAAAATTGCCACCTATTGGGCCACCACGGCCTGAATACGACTAGAAACCCAACCTGGGCCAGGATTCAGGCCCGCAGAAGGCCCAATAGGCCCACAGCAGCATAGTGTGAGATTAGGCCCGAAAGCCTGCAGTTGAGAGGAGATCGAGAGGGTGGGCGCAACAGCGCTTATAAACCACTCTCGAGCCTTCTCAACTAGCAAAGTGGGACTAAACTTTGGCCGTGACGCGGGCAGCATAGGGGCCTTTGGTCCCGGTTGGTGGCACCAACCGGGACTAAAGGGGGCATTGGTACCGGTTCGTGGCACCAACCGGGACCAATGACCCCCTTTAGTCCCGGTTGGTGCCATCAACCGGGACCAAAGGCCGCCGCTTCCCGCCGTTTGGGCTGCCCAAAACTGGCCTTTTGTCCCGGTTGGTGGCACAAACCGGGACTAAAGGGGGGCATTGGTCCCGGTTGGTGCCACGAACCGGGACCAATGCTTCGACTATATAAGAAACACTTGTGAAAAATTCTCAGTTTTCATCGCCAGTTGCCCCCATCCCCCCATGACGCCGAGCTCATCGACGCCGTCAGGCTGCTCCACCTCGCCGTCGCCTCCTCCGCAGCCAAGGCCGTCGCCTCCCCGAGCCCGCATAGTCCAAGTCGCCGACCTCCTCGAGCCCGCGACGTCCTCGTCGCCGTCCTCCCCGAGCCCACGCCGTCCAAGTCGCCGGCCTCCCCGAGCCCGCGCCATCCTCGTCGCCGGCCTTCCCGAGCCTGCGCCGTCCTCGTCGCGGCCTCCCCGAGCCCGCCGTCCTCGTCCCCGTTTTCGTCTGCCTCCCCGAGCCCACCCTCCTCGTCCCTGTCACCACGTGCCGCCCGAGACCGCCGTCCCCGTCACCGCGTGCTGCCCCGAGCCCGTGCCCCGTCCCGCCCCCGCACGCCGGCGCCCTCGCTGCCCCCGCCATCGCCATCGTCATCGCTAGCCGCCCCTGCTGTGAGCCGCCGCGCCGCCCCGGCTCTGTTTTTTTTCATTATTATTAGTTTAATTATTTGTTCATATATATATATATATGATGTATATGTGTATGTATGTGGCTATGCGGCTCTGTTTTTTTCATTTTTATTAGTTTAGGTTTTCGTTCATATATATATATATATATAATGTATATGTGTATGTATGTAAATGTTCAAAATGTATACAAAAATTGTTCAGAACATGTTTTTGTTCATATATGTATTTTTTGTTCATATGTGTATTAATGTTTTCATATATGCAAAAGATAGATTTTTAGAAAAGTTAGGATTTTTTTCTGTTCATAGATTTTTTTGGTGATATTTATTATTGTAGAATATACAAATGTTTGTATATTCATATGAACAATGCATTAGGCAAAACCTTTACTTTTTTCGAAATTTTCTATTTAAACATTTAAAAAAACAAGCAATACTAAAAGAATGAGAGGAAAAAGGAAAATAAGAAGAGGAAGAAAGGAGGAGAAGAGGAGAAATAAATAAGAAGAGGAAAAAAGAAGAAAAAGAAGAGGAGAAGAAGAAAGGAATAGAGGAGAAGAAGAGAAAATAGAATATTTTCTATTTTTTCTTGTTCTCCCCTATTCATTTCTTCTTCTTCTCTTTTTTTTCTTCGATCTTCTCTTCTATTCCTTTCTTCTTCTCCTATTTTTATTTCTTCTTTTGTCTTCTTATTTTTTATCGGGTATGTCGTTGTCCATACCCCCTCCCGATAACTTCAACACGAGGGGGGAGGGTCGATATACCCCCTCCCCGATAACATTATTTTCCCATGTATGTATGTCGTCGTTGTCGATATAACCCCTCCCGGATAACTTCGACATGAGGGGCGGTCGATATATATACCCCCTCTCGACCGTGATAACTTATACCACGGCAGCACCCCCCCCCCTCGGCCCTCTTGCTCGATCAAAACTCTCGAGGACACCCAAACCCTAGAGAAAAAACGATGTTGGTCTCCTGCCCCCTCCCACCGCGCCCCTACCCGACAAACTCTCTCGAGGCAGCGTCGAGGCCACTAATTAATATGATTCCTTACTGTGATTAGCTAGCTAGTTCTACGTTTGCCAATAATATATCCATATCCGTCATGTTTGAATAATAATTGCCATGTTGTAAATATTTGTAGAAACTATGGACACCCCCCGAGACGAAGCAACTGAAGTGATGTTGGAGGAGATAATCGCACATGGAAGTGATGCCGTCTTATCGTTTCTGAACGACACCGATGGTCTGGAAGGACAGGGTGAAGAAGCAGGCAATTATGATGGCTCCTTTGACCCAATGCCGGTGCAAGAAGGAGACCATGAGGACGGCTCCGGTGACCCAATGACGGTGCAAGAAGGAGACCGTGATGACGGCTCCGGTGACCGAACCGAGTCTGGCCAGGTATATATATTAGTTAAGCCTGTGCTGACTAGCTAATTGATGCATTCATCGTTTTGGTATATATACACATATTAATTAACTCTCGTCTTTCTTCTTTTTTCTAGCCCTCCGGATCAAGCACAACTTCGGTAAGGAGACGAGGCCCGAAGAAAAAGTTGAGCTCGGATGGAAGGTTTGAGATCACAGCAATCGCGCGCGACGGCGAACCGATTGAATCCATCCGGACAAAGAACGCATTTGCTGCTCAGTGCGAGGTTCTTGTTAGGGACAAGATCCCGATCAGCATCCACCAATGGAATAAGCCTAAGGAGGAGGACCCTCAGATGTCCTATGTTAATGATATGCAGAAAGATGATCTTTGGACTGAGCTGAAGGCAAATTTCACCCTACCGCCAGAGGAGGATCCGGAGAAGCCAGTTAAAGAGCAATTAATCAAGTCTTGTGCTCTTAAGAAGATGGCAGGCCTATTCAGGAGGTGGAGGAAAGTGAAGGAAATATGCCCTAGAGGCAATAATAAAGTTATTATTTATTTCCTCATATCATGATAAATGTTTATTATTCATGCTAGAATTGTATTAACCGGAAACATGATACATGTGTGAATACATAGACAAACTTAATGTCACTAGTATGCCTCTACTTGACTAGCTCATTAATCAAAGGTGGTTATGTTTCCTAACCATAGACATGTGTTGTCATTTGATTAACGAGATCACATCATTAGGAGAATGATGTGATTGACTTGACCCATCCCGTTAGCCTAGCACTTGATCGTTTAGTATGTTGCTATTGCTTTCTTCATGACTTATACAAAGTTCCTACAACTATGAGATTATGCAACTCCCATTTACCGGAGGAACACTTTGTGTGCTACCAAACATCACAACGTAACTGGGTGATTATAAAGGAGCTCTACAGGTGTCTCCAAAGGTAGATGTTGAGTTGGCATATTTCGAGATTAGATTTTTGTCACTCCGATTGTCGTAGAGGTATCTCTGGGCCCTCTCGGTAATGCACATCACTATAAGCCTCGCAAGCAATGTGACCAATGAGTTGATTACAGAATGATGCATTACATAACGAGTAAAGAGACTTGCTGGTAACGAGATTGAACTAGGTATTGGATACCGATGATCGAATCTCGGTCAAGTAACATACCGATGAAAAAGGAAAAAATGTATGTTGTTATGCGGTTTGACCGATAAAGATATTCGTAGAATATGTAGGAGCCAATATGAGCATCCAGGTTCCGCTATTGGTTATTGACCGGAAACAGTTCTAGGTCATGTCTACATAGTTCTGGAACCCGTAGGGTCCGCACGCTTAACGTTACGATGACAGTTTTATTATGAGTTTATAAGTTTTGATGTACCGAAGGTTGTTCGTA
Source organism: Triticum aestivum (assembly GCF_018294505.1). Lineage (NCBI taxonomy): Eukaryota > Viridiplantae > Streptophyta > Magnoliopsida > Poales > Poaceae > Triticum > Triticum aestivum. The sequence continues at coordinate 121,919,726 of NC_057810.1, read as the reverse complement.
GTCCCGGATGTGATCACGGACATGACGAGGAGTCTCGAAATGGTCGAGACATAAAGATTGATATATTGGACGACTATATTCGGACACCGGAAGTGTTCCGGGTGATTTCAGAGAAAACCGGAGTGCCGGAAGGGTTATCGGAACCCCCCAGGGAAGTATTGGGCCTTAGTGGGCATGAGGGAAGAGAGAGGGCAGCAGCCCAGGAGGTGGCGCGCCCCCTCCCATGAGGAGTCCGAATTGGACTAGGGGAGGGGGGCGCAGCCCCTCTTTCCCTCTCCCTCTCCCTCTCTTTCCTTCCCCCTTCCTCCTTCCTAGTTGGACTAGGAAAGGGGAGTCCTACTCCCACTAGGAGGAGGACTCCCCCCTCCTTGGCGCGCCCTCTAGGGCCGGGCGACCTCCCCCCTTGCTCCTTTATATACGGGGGCAGGGGCACCTCTAGACACACAAGTTGATCTTCGTGATCGTTCCTTAGCCGTGTGCGGTGCCCCCCTCCACCATATTCCACCTTCATCATATCGTTGCGGTGCTTAGGCAAAGCCCTGCGTCGGTAGAAGATCATCATCGTCACCATGCCGTCGTGCTGACGGAACTCATCCCCGACACCCTACTGGATTGGAGTCCTGGGATCGTCATCGAGCTAAACGTGTGCTGAACTCGGAGGTGCCGTACGTTCGGTGCTTGGATCGGTCGGATCATGAAGACGTACGACTACATCAACCGCGTTGTTATAACGCTTCCGCTTTCAGTCTACGAGGGTACGTGGACAACACTCTCCCCTCTTGTTGCTATGCATCACCATGATCTTGCGTGTGCGTAGGAATTTTTTTGAAATTACTATGTTCCCAAACAGTGGCATCAGAGCCTAGGTTTTATGCGTTGATGTTATTTGCACGAGTAGAACACAAGTGAGTTGTGGGCGATACAAGTCATACTGCTTACCAGCATGTCATACTTTGGTTCAGCGGTATTGTTGGATGAAGCGGCCCGGGCCGACATTACGCGTACGCTTACACGAGACTGGTTTTACCGCCGTGCTTCACGCACAGGTGACTAGCGGGTGTCTGTTTCTCCAACTTTAGTTGAACCAAGTGTGGCTACGCCCGGTCCTTGCGAAGGTTAAAATAGCACTAACTTGATGAACTATCGTTGTGGTTTTGATGCGTAGGTAAGAACGATTCTTGCTCAGCCCGTAGCAGCCACGTAAAATTTGCAACAACAAAGTAGAGGACGTCTAACTTGTTTTTGCAGGGCATGTTGTGATGTGATATGGTCAAGACGTGATGCTATATTTTATTGTATGAGATGATCATGTTTTGTAACTGAAGTTATCGGCAACTGGCAGGAGCCATATGGTTGTCGCTTTATTGTATGAAATGCAAACGCCCTGTAATTGCTTTACTTAATCACTAAGCGGTAGCGATAGTCGTAGAAGCAATAGATGGCATAACGACAACGATGCGACGATGGAGATCAAGGTGTCACGCCGGTGACGATGGTGATCACGGCGGTGCTTCGGAGATGGAGATCACAAGCACAGGATGATGATGGCCATATCATATCACTTATATTGATTGCATGTGATGTTTATCCTTTATGCATCTTATCTTGCCTTGATTGAAGGTAGCATTTTAAGATGATCTCTCACTAAATTATCAAGAAGTGTTCTCCTTGAGTATGCACCATTGTGAAAGTTCTTTGTGCTGAGACACCACGTGATGATCGGGTGTGATAGGCTCTACGTTCAAATACAACGGGTGCAAAACAGTTGCACATGCAGAATACCCAGGTTAAACTTGACGAGCCTAGCATATACAGATATGGCCTCGGAACACGGAGACCGAAAGGTCGGACGTGAATCATATAGTAGATATGATCAATATAGTGATGTTCACCATTGAAAACTACTCCATCTCACGTGATGATCGGACATGGTTTAGTTGATTTGGATCACGTGATCACTTAGATGACTAGAGAGATGTCTGTCTAAGTGGGAGTTCTTAAGTAATATGATTAATTGAACTTAAATTTATCATGAACTTAGTACCTGATAGTATTTTTGCTTGTCTATGTTTGATGTAGATAGATGGCTTGTGCTGTTGTTCCATTGAATTTTAATGTGTTCCTTGAGAAAGCTAAGTTGAAAAATGATGGTAGCAATTACACGGACTGGGTCCATAACCTGAGGATTATCCTCACTGCTGCACAGAAGAATTACGTCCTGGAAGCACCGCTGGGTGCTAGGCCTGCTGCAGATGAAACTGACGATGTTAAGAACGTCTGGCAGAGCAAAGCTGATGAATACTCGATAGTTTAGTGTGCCATGCTTTACGGTTTGGAACCGGGTCTTCAACGACGTTTTGAATGTCATGGAGCATATGAGATGTTCCAGGAGTTGAAGTTAATATTTCAAGCAAATGCCCGGATTGAGAGATATGAAGTCTCCAATAAGTTCTACAGCTGTAAGATGGAGGAGAATAGTTCTGTCAGTGAACACATACTCAAAATGTCTGGGTATAATAATCACTTGATTCAACTGGGAGTTAATCTTCCTCATGATAGTGTCATTGACAGAATTCTTCAATCACTGCCACCAAGCTACAAGAGCTTCGTGATGAACTATAATATGCAAGGGATGGACAAGACTATACCCGAGCTCTTCGCAATGCTAAAGGCTACAGAGGTAGAAATCGAGAAGGAGCATCAAGTGTTGATGGTCAATAAGACCACCAGTTTCAAGAAAAAGGGCAAAGGGAAGAAGAAGGGGAACTTCAAGAAGAACAGCAAACAAGTTGCTGCTCAAGAGAAGAAACCCAAGTCTGGACCTAAGCCTGAGACTGAGTGCTTCTACTGCAAGCAGACTGGACACTGGAAGCGGAACTGCCCCAAGTATTTGATGGATAAGAAGGATGGCAAAGTAAACAAAGGTATATGTGATATACATGTTATTGATGTGTACCTTACTAATGCTTGCAGTAGTACCTGGTTATTTGATACTGGTTCTGTTGCTAATATTTGCAACTCGAAACAGGGACTACGGAATAGGCGAAGATTGGCTAAGGACGAGGTGACGATGCGCGTGGGAAATGGTTCCAAAGTCGATGTGATCGCGGTCGGCACGCTACCTCTACATCTACCATCGGGATTAGTTTTAGACCTAAATAATTGTTACTTGGTGCCAGTGTTGAGCATGAACATTATATCTGGATCTTGTTTGATGTGAGACGGATATTCATTTAAATCAGAGAATAATGGTTGTTCTATTTATATGAGTAATATCTTTTATGGTCATGCACACTTACAGAGTGGTCTATTTTTATTAAGTCTCGATAGTAGTGATACACATATTCATAATGTTGAAACCAAAAGATGCAGAGTTAATAATGATAGTGCAACTTATTTGTGGCACTGCCGTTTAGGTCATATCGGTGTAAAGCGCATGAAGAAACTCCATACTGATGGACTTTTGGAATCACTTGATTATGAATCACTTGGTACTTGCGAACCGTGCCTCATGGGCAAGATGACTAAAACGCCGTTCTCTGGAACTATGGAGCGAGCAACTAATTTGTTAGAAATCATACATACTGATGTATGTGGTCCAATGAATGTCGAGGCTCGCGGCGGGTGTTGTTATTTTCTCACCTTCATAGGTGATTTGAGTAGATATGGGTATATCTACTTGATGAAACATAAGTCTGAAACATTTGAAAAGTTCAAAGAATTTCAGAGTGAAGTAGAAAATCATCGTAACAAGAAAATAAAATTTCTACGGTCTAATCGTGGAGGAGAATATTTGAGTTACGAGTTTGGTTTACATTTGAAACAATGCGGAATAGTTTCGCAACTCACGCCACCCGGAACACCACAACGAAATGGTGTGTCCGAACGTTGAAATCATACTTTACTGGATATGGTACGATCTATGATGTCTCTTATTGATTTACCGCTATCGTTTTGGGGTTATGCTTTAGAGACGGCCGCATTCACGTTAAATAGGGCACCATCAAAATCCGTTGAGACGACACCTTATGAACTGTGGTTTGGCAAGAAACCAAAGTTGTCGTTTCTTAAAGTTTGGGGCTGCGATGCTTATGTGAAGAAACTTCAACCAGATAAGCTCGAACTCAAATCGTAGAAATGTGTCTTCATAGGATACCCAAAAGAGACTATTGGGTACACCTTCTATCACAGATCTGAGGGCAAGATTTTCGTTGCTAAATTCGGATCCTTTCTAGAGAAGGAGTTTCTCTCGAAAGAAGTGAGTGGGAGGAAAGTAGAACTTGATGAGGTAACTGTACCTGCTCCCTTATTGGAAAGTAGTTCATCACAAGAACCGGTTCCTGTGACAACTACACCAATTAGTGATGAAGCTAATGATATTGATCATGAAACTTCAGATCAAGTTTCTACTGAACCTCGTAGGTCTACCAGAGTAAGATCCGCACCAGAGTGGTACGTAATCCTATTCTGAAGTCATGTTACTTGACCATGGCGAACCTACAAACTATGAGGAAGTGATGATGAGCCCAGATTCCGCAAAATGGCTTGAAGCCATGAAATCTGAGATAGGATCCATGTATGAGAACAAAGTATGGACTTTTGTTGACTTGCCCGATGATCGGCAAGCCATTGAGAATAAATGGATCTTCAAGAAGAAGACAGACGCTGATGGTAATATAACTGTCTACAAAGCTCGACATGTTGCAAAAGGTTTTCGACAAGTTCAAGGGGTTGACTACGATGAGACTTTCTCACCCGTAGCGATGCTTAAGTCTGTCCGAATCATGTTAGCAATTGCCGCATTTTATGATTATGAAATTTGGCAAATGGATGTAAAAACTGCATTCCTGAATGGATTTCTGGAAGAAGAGTTGTATATGATGCAACCGGAAGGTTTTGTCGATCCAAAAGGTGCTAACAAAGTGTGCAAGCTCCAGCGATCCATTTATGGACTTGGTGCAAGCATCTCGGAGTTGGAATAAACGCTTTGATAGTGTGATCAAAGCATATGGTTTTATACAGACTTTTGGAGAAGCCTGTATTTACAAGAAAGTGAGTGGGAGCTTTGTAGCATTTCTGATATTATATGTAGATGACATATTGTTAATTGGAAATGATATAGAATTTCTGGATAGCATAAAGGGATACTTGAATAAAAGTTTTTCAATGAAAGACCTCGGTGAAGCTGCTTACATATTAGGCATCAAGATCTATAGAGATAGATCAAGACGCTTAATTGGACTTTCACAAAGCACATACCTTGATAAAGTTTTGAAAAAGTTCAAAATGGATCAGGCTAAGAAAGGGTTCTTACCTGTATTGCAAGGTGTGAAGTTGAGTCAGACTCAATGCCCGACCATAGCAGAAGATAGAGAAAAAATGAAAGATGTTCCCTATACTTCAGCCATAGGCTCTATCATGTATGCAATGTTGTGTACCAGACCTGATGTATGCTTAGCAATAAGTTTAGCACGGAGGCACCAAAGTAATCCAGGAGTGGATCACTGGACAGTGGTCAAGAACATCCTGAAATACCTGAAAAGGACTAAGGATATGTTTCTCGTTTATGGAGGTGACAAAGAGCTAGTCGTAAATGGTTACGTCGATGCAAGCTTTGACACTGATCTGGACGATTCTAAATCGCAAACCGGATACGTGTTTTTATTAAACGGTGGAGCTGTAAGTTGGTGCAGTTCTAAACAAAGCGTCGTGGCGGGATCTACATGTGAAGCGGAGTACATAGCTGCTTCGGAAGCAGCAAATGAAGGAGTCTGGATGAAGGAGTTCATTTCCGATCTAGGTGTCATACCTAGTGCATCGGGACCAATGAAGATCTTCTTGACAATACTGGTGCAATTGCCTTGGCAAAGGAATCCAGATTTCACAAGAGGACCAAGCACATCAAGAGACGCTTCAATTCCATCCGGGACCAAGTCCAGGTGGGAGACATAGAGATTTGCAAGATACATACGGATCTGAATGTTGCAGACCCATTGACTAAGCCTCTTCCACGAGCAAAACATGATCAACACCCAAGACACCATGGGTGTTAGAATCATTACTGTGTAATCTAGATTATTGACTCTAGTGCAAGTGGGAGACTGAAGGAAATATGCCCTAGAGGCAATAATAAAGTTATTATTTATTTCCTCATATCATGATAAATGTTTATTATTCATGCTAGAATTGTATTAACCGGAAACATGATACATGTGTGAATACATAGACAAACTTAATGTCACTAGTATGCCTCTACTTGACTAGCTCATTAATCAAAGATGGTTATGTTTCCTAACCATAGACATGTGTTGTCTTGATTAACGAGATCACATCATTAGGAGAATGATGTGATTGACTTGACCCATCCCGTTAGCCTAGCACTTGATCGTTTAGTATGTTGCTATTGCTTTCTTCATGACTTATACAAAGTTCCTACAACTATGAGATTATGCAACTCCCGTTTACCGGAGGAACACTTTGTGTGCTACCAAATGTCACAACGTAACTGGGTGATTATAAAGGAGCTCTACATGTGTCTCCAAAGGTAGATGTTGAGTTGGCATATTTCGAGATTAGGTTTTTGTCACTCCGATTGTCGGAGAGGTATCTCTGGGCCCTCTCGGTAATGCACATCACTATATGCCTTGCAAGCAATGTGACCAATGAGTTGATTACAGAATAATGCATTACATAACGAGTAAAGAGACTTGCCGGTAACGAGATTGAACTAGGTATTGGATACCGACGATCGAATCTCGGGCAAGTAACATACCGATGACAAAGGGAACAACGTATGTCGTTGTGCGATTTGACTGATAAAGATCTTCATAAAATATGTAGGAGCCTTTATGAGCATCCAGGTTCCCCTATTGGTTATTGACCGGAAATAGTCCTAGGTTATGTCTACATAGTTCTGGAACACGTAGGGTCCGCACGCTTAACGTTACGATGACAGTTTTATTATGAGTTTATAAGTTTTGATGTACTGAAGGTTGTTCGGAGTCCCGGATGTGATCACGGACATGACGAGGAGTCTCGAAATGGTCGAGACATAAAGATTGATATATTGGATGACTATATTCGGACACCGGAAGTGTTCCGGATGATTTCGGAGAAAACCGGAGTGCCGGGAGGGTTATCGGAACCCCCCGGGGAAGTATTGGGCCTTAGTGGGCCTGAGGGAAGAGAGAGGGCAGCAGCCCAGGAGGTGGCGTGCCCCCTCCCATGAGGAGTCCGAATTGGACTAGGTGAGGGGGGTGCGGCCCCTCTTTCCCTCTCCCTCTCCCTCTCTTTCCTTCCCCCTTCCTCCTTCCTAGTTGGACTAGGAAAGGGGAGTCTTACTCCCACTAGGAGGAGGACTCCCCCCTCCTTGGAGCGCCCCCTAGGGCCGGCCGGCCTCCCCCCTTGCTCCTTTATATATGGGGGCAGGGGGGCACCTCTAGACACACAAGTTGATCTTTGTGATCATTCCTTAGCCGTGTGCGGTGCCCCCCTCCACCATATTCCACCTCGGTCATATCGTTGCGGTGCTTAGGAGAAGCCCTGCATCGGTAGAACATCATCATCGTCACCACGCCATCGTGCTGACGGAACTCATCCCCGACACCCTGCTGGATCGGAGTCCGGGGATCGTCATCGAGCTGAACGTGTGCTGAACTCGGAGGTGTCGTACGTTCGGTGCTTGGATCGGTCGTATCGTGAAGACGTACAACTACATCAACCGTGTTGTTATAACGCTTCCGCTTTCGCTCTACGAGGGTACGTGGACAACACTCTCCCCTCTCGTTGCTATGCATCACCATGATCTTGCGTGTGCGTAGGATTTTTTTTGAAATTACTACGTTCCCCAACAGAAAGAGTTGAAAAAGTTTGTCGACAAAGAAGAGACACCAGAATTCATTGGCAAATATGAGAAGATCAGAGATCACTGGTCCGCATTTGTGCCCCACACGACGGATAAGAGTAAGAAGATGTTGGTGACAAACAAGCAAAATGCTGCGAAGAAGAAGTTTCACCATCGCACGGGGTCAGGTGGCTACCTCAAAGCCCGGCCTAAGTGGTCCAAGGCTGAGAATGATCTGCTTGATAAAGGGATCGAACCAGAGACAATGAGATGGCCAGAGCGTTGTCGGACTTGGTTCTTTGGGGCTGGCGGAACCTTGGACCCTGTATCAGGGAAGTGCTGTTAGAGGGACGAGCAACTGAAAACACCAATCACAAGGCTTCGGCAGTATATCGATGCAGCGCAGCAAGGGACGTTCGTTCCAGACAGGGAGAAGGACGAGCTCACAATGGCCCTCGGGAATCCTGAGCACCCTGGACGGACACGAAGCACGCCAGGCTCCATTCCGTGGAAGGTTGGTTTTCCGGATGCAGGGGGTTACAAAACCTAGGAGAGGCGGAAGAAACTGGAGCAGAGCCAACTGTAGGCACTGCACGAAAGGGTACAAGGGCTAGAGGAACGAGAAGCAGATCGCAGCAAATGACCTACCGAAGCTTCCCCCGAAGCTACCCCGCAATCTCAGGGGAGAAGCAGCGTGGCTTCCACCGAGCTGCTTCAGCCGGAGCATGTCTTGACGGCTCCTGCCAGCTATCCCCTGGATGCTATCACGGAGTCTCAAAATTGCCACATTATGACGCGATGGATGAATTTGAAGGTCAAGGTGGTTGTTGGCTCATTTTATCCTACTGAACACGGTGCAACTTTTCATTGCCGTCCGATTCCAGAAGGATATGCTAGGGTGATGGTGGATGAAATAACGGAGGGATTTGAGGACCTCCAGCTTGACTACCCTACCGGTGAAGGGGAGACTAGGCTGGGTTCTGCTCTGAAGACTCCATGCCTATGGTGGAAGGAGCTCATCAACCTTTCGAACTGGACGCCTCCGCCTCCTCCTTCTCCTCCGGCGAGTCAGGGCACTCCGCCTCCTCCTCCAGCGAGTGACGATCAGGGCACTGGGCCTCCTTCTCCGGCACGTGGCGGCACTCCGCCTCCTTCTCCGCCTGCGCCGGCGCGCCCGAGCAGCCAGCAGCCTCCTCCTTCTCCGCCTCGCCAGCAAGGACGGAAGAGACCCGCCGCCGCCCCGGCTGCTCCGGCATGTCGTAGTCCTCCTCCTCCGCCTCGTAAGCAAGCACGAAAGAAGACATCCGCCGCAGCCGCTCCGTCTGCTCCGGCGTCAAGCAGTACAGCCAGAGGCGGGAGGCAATACAGATACGGTCCTTCTCTCAAGCCTCTAGAGAAGTTACCGTACGAGAGGACCGAGGAGGAAAACACGAAGATCGTGCGGGCCGAAGTGGACGACTTCTTTGAAGGGTTGAAAGCAAAGAGACATCCACCTCTGGAGGAGAAGGTAGATCCGGTGAAAGCAAAGCGCACTCTCGATGCCCTGAGGAAACCAGCAAAGTCTCTGCCGAGAAGCAACTATGAGCTCATTACTGAACAGACATATCTCCTAGTGGAGCGGTCGGGAAGTACTGTCAGACATCAAACGTTAAGAGAACGGGCAGCTGTGAAAAAAAATTGCCCAGCTCGGCGAACAAGCAAATCAATCGTGCCCCCCGCTCAATGTGTCTAGCGGCGACATCGTCGCTAATGCTCCGGGGACGGTGGCCGGTTATGGCAATCTTGCAGATTACCTGCCTGACGATGGACGAACACAGATACGAGGACGGGAAGCCTCTTGTCAAAGATGAAAAATCTCTAACAACGATGATGCGAAGATTCCATAATTGGTACATGAAAACCTGCAGAGAGTCTGGGGGGACGAATACTTTGTATCTGAACATTAAAGAGGAGCACGACCTCGTTGGAACTGATCTGTTGCATGTTCCATTTAAGGAGTTCTTCGAGTTCTTCAATCAAAAGGCCCTCGATAAATTAACGGTCTTTTGCTACTGTCTGTAAGTACTATTCTTGTCATTAAGCCTTCATATATAGCTCAGCTATTTCATTGCATGTATTTATAATTAATTATCCTCACTATATTATGCAGATTGAAGATCGTCGAGTGCAGAAAACAAGAAATATATGATATTGGGTTCATTAACACAAATATCATAGATGAAATTCAGGTTAAAAAGCACGCCAACGAGGCCGAGGCCAACTTGCTACAATCGTTGATCAAAAATCAAAACAAAGATTTAATACTCTTTCCTTACAACTTCGAGTGAGTGTTACTGTCGTGTGCATATTCGGTTTCCCTTATTACTCGAGCGAGGTTATGGTAATGTAATTGATGAGTTATGCATGCGTGCGCAGCTTCCACTATGTTCTTCTGGAGATTAAGCTTGAGCGGGGACTAGTAACCGTCTTAGACTCGAGACGAAAAGATCCCGAAACCTATGCGGACATGACTAAATTGCTCAACAAGTAAGTTCAATCGATCATTATCGCACCATATCGGCAAGTTTTTGTTCATTTCCTGATATCTCAAGTAATAATAATTATTTTCTTTGTCTTGCAGGGTTTGGAAACAGTTCACCGCAGAAGCTCCGGGACTCCCGAAGGAGCTGCGATATACATACTCGAAAGTAAGTACTACTAGCTAGCTAGCTAGTTGCGCGCATCTCCCGTTGATTCTATAGTTATACTTTCATCAATGCCATTTATAATGTTTCATTATCAGTTTGATTGACCTCTATTTCTCGTAAAGTGCTTGTGGCAGGAACAAGGGAATGATTTCTGTGGATACTACATGTGCGAGTTCATCTACAACGCGACTTTGAAAAATAAGTGGGGCTACTCTCAAAGACAATATGAAGTGCGTAAGTAATAATATTCACAATTTCATTTTATTACACCATCATTTCTGTTGAGTTTCATTCATATATATGTATTAATTAACCCCCTTCTTCAAATTAGACGTGGCAGATGCGGAATGAACTCCTAGAACAAGATCGTATGAAAGCAATTCAAAAGGAATTGGCGGGATTCTTTCTTGACCACGTCATCAATAAAGCCGGAGAATACCATGTGAAAGTTGATTTCAATTGCTAGGGGATTGTAATTAAGAGATCTTACATATTGTATATGTATGTAGCCAGTAGCGTCGGATAGATAATATGAAACTTGTTGTTCGACCAATCTCTCGGAGAAGGCGAGGTCGATCGATCACTTCTCTCGATATGCATGATGAACTTCTGTACTTAATGGTTCCCTTCATTTTCTTACTAGCTAGCGAGTCGAGGGCCTCTCTATGTATAGTACGTAGCGTCGACCAAGCACGGACATAAGAGAGGACACTTCTCTCTATTAATTAGCTAGCTAACACAATATATGAAACACCTAAATTAACCCCCCAAAAACCCCAACCCTCCCCCCTTTCAAAAAAAACAAAAAACCCCAGCCACTGAAATGCTGACGCATGAATGCCTTTTGTCCCGGTTGGTGCCACCAACCGGGACCAAAGGCCCTCCTACCTAGGCTCGGCACACCGGCCACGTGGAGACCCATCTGTCCCGGTTCGTGTTAGAACCGGGACTAAAGGGGAAAGGCATTAGTAACGACCCTTTAGTCCCGGTTCAGGAACCGGGATAAAAGACCCTCACCAACCGGGACTAATAGGGGTTTTTCTACCAGCAGCAGATGACATTGGCTGTTTGGGATCGAGGAACAAATGAAGGCAGGGAACGGCTCAGAAAGTGCGCTGGGCCATCGGCCTTTCAGGTGGGCCGTAAGAACGTGAATGTCACCAAGCTTCATTGAATGCTGCAGGTAGAATTCATCGTGAATTAAAGATACCAAGCAGATACAGCGAGGAATACAGCATGCATCACACATCTCGAGAAAACTTGGCGGCATAGATTTCAGGTGCATCTGAGCCTGGGCACCAAAACGAATTCTCGCATACTATACATCTATACAAACTTTGGTAACCATATGAATGATAACACTCTACCATCTCTCTCGAACCAGTCGAACGCTTCCATCGCCCCTCTTCAAAACTGACATAAAATTTGGCGTGTGTGAAATATCACATAAATTTTGTGGAATTTTCGAACTACCATGCTGATAAACACTTAAGTATACACTAAAACTATTTGTTCATACAAACTGGAAGGCAAAAGAGTTGAGCTCAAACACCTAAATACAGAAGTAATACCAGTAGCAACTGATTTACATATGGCTGTGTGCATCAAGAGATGCATAGGCTGGGGGTATTCCTCCTTTTCAAAAAAAAGCATTCGATTTACATGAAATGCTGGTAGTATTCACTCTAGCGCGCCGTGTAGTAACTTTGGAACACTGCTAAGATAATTATTATATTAAGTGACCTTCAAATTTCATGGTAACCTCAAATCAATCCATAATTGGATGTGCAAAAGTAAAATGGTGCATACTTCATCTATACAAAGTTTTGTAACCACATGAGTGACAACACTCTGCCATCTCTTTCGAACCTGCAGGACGCTTCCACCGGCCCCCTTCAAAACTAACATAAAATTTTGTCGTGTTTAAACTATCCCATAAAAATTTAGATATTTTTCAACTACTGTCTTGATAAACACTTAAGTACACACTAAACTATTTGTTCAAGCAAATTGGAAGTCAAAAGACAAAGAGTTGAGAGTAAACACCTAAAATGCAGAAATACTGCCAGCATCGTTTGGATTAAAGAAACACGACTAGTATGAGTTATAGCAACGTCTGGTACCATGTGAACGCTGCTAGTGTTTCTTGCAGCAGCATGTAAGCTTACTTAAGCGCGACTAACTTAATTATTATGTTAAGGCAACGTTCTTTACTCCTAAGAGCTACAACATGTTTTATTATTTTTATTTCATTATTAGCAGCATTTTCTATTGGCTACAAAATTTACCTCTTCATCCCTCAAACCATACCCATTTGGCCTATTTTTGTTTCAGAAGACACACTCTCAACATTTTCTCTCTCACACCTCCCTCTCGCTCGGCTGGGCATATTCGACTCTTCCCACCTCACCATTTTTTGGAAAAGGGGCTTAACCCCGGCCTCTGCATCAGAATGATGCATACGGCCACCTTTATTAGAAAGCAAATAAATTCATCCCAAGTCACAAGGTCTTAAACAAGCGAACCACAAAAAAGCTCACGAAGAGCCAAGGGTAAAAGCCACAGCCGGCTGGCAAAAAGAAAGATAGGAAAACTAATTGCCTATCCTATTACATGACCGCCATCCAAACCGGCTGAATATAGCCCGAGCTACCATCTCCCATCGGGTGGATCCAGTAACCAAATGCTCCCTGGCCTCCGTCTGAGTGAGTAGCGACCACATACGGATCAAAGTAGTGGCCCGGAATATAACCTGCAAAAAATGAGTATTTGTTGTTCTGTTAAAAACCAAATCATTCCTGAAGTTCCAGACTGCCCAAAGTAAAGCACATACTCCTACGTGAATGTGTCTCGCTGTTTGGGATTCTATCCCGTCCAGCCATGTCCCAAATAAGGTGTTGATGTTATTCGGAGGAGTAATATTAAACGCAATATGAACAGTCCGCCATAGAACCTTAGCCATCGGACAGTCAAGAAAGAGGTGTTTGATGGTCTCATTACGATCACAAAAACTACATCTCGTGGAACCAGTCCAGTTGCGCTTTGTCAAATTGTCCTTAGTTAAAATGACTTGTTTGTGTATGAACCACATGAACACTTTAACTCTCAAAGGTACCTTGACATTCCAAACGTTCTTGGAAGTGGGAATAGAGCTAGAGTTAATCATATCTAAGTACATAGATTTAACCGTGAACTCTCCGTTCCTGGCTAACTTTCATCGCAACGCGTCTGGTTGCTGAGAAAGCTGCACATCCACCAATCTTCTCACTAGATGGAGCCAGACTTCCCAACGGGCTCCGGCAAGTGTTCTCCTAAATTGGATGTTGAGGGGAGTGGACTGAAGCACGGTAACAACGAAAGCGTCTTGCACAATGCTATAAAGGGAAGGATACTGAAGCGCGAGAGGGGTTTCTCCTAGCCATGTGTCCTCCCAGAATCTCGTGGAAGTGCCATTTCCGACTATAGACTTTGTTCTGTTGAAAAAGGCTATTTTGACTATCATCAGCCCTTTCCAAAAAGGTGAGTCCATCGGTCTCATTGTCACCTATGACAAAGTTTTTGAATGTAGGTACTTATTACGCAGAATCTGCCCCCACGTGGCGTCCGACTCAATAGATAATTTATACAGCCATTTGCTGAGAAAACATATGTTTTTGACCTCAAGATTTTCGATCCCTAGACCCCCTTGGTCTTTCGGTCGACAAATAATATCCCATTTAGTGAGTCTATACTTCCTTTTCAGGTCATCACTCTACCAGAAGAAACGGGATCGATAGAAATCCAGTCTTTTCCTAACTCCAACTGGTATCTCGAAAAACGACAAAATAAACATAGGCATGCTCGTGATAACCGAATTAATTAGAATTAAACAACCACCGTATGACATCAGCTTGCCCTTTCAGCAACTCAGTTTCTTTTCGCATCGATCCTCAATACACTTCCATTCTCTATTTTTTAGCTTACGATGGTGAATTGGTATACCCAAATATGTAAAAGGTAAATTTCCAAGTTCACACCCCAACAATTGCTTGTAAGCCTCTTGTTCCTCTTTGGCTCTTCCAAAGAAGAACAATTCGCTCTTATTAAAGTATTTTTAAACCCGGTCAATTGTTCGAATAAGCATAACACCAGCTTCATGTTTCTCGCTTTTGCCAAGTCTTGCTCCATAAAGATGATAGTATCATCAGCGTACTGTAGGATAGACACCCCTCCATCAACTAGATGAGGTACCAGGCTACCTACTTGACCAGCATCCTTTGCCCTACCTATTAGAATGGTCAACATGTCAACAACAATGTTGAATAAAATAGGTGACATCGGATCTCCTTGTCTGAGGCCCTTATGTGTCTGGAAATAATGACCTATGTCGTCATTCACTTTGATTCCAACACTCCCTTTTTGCGTAAAGGATTCAACCTAGTTTCTCCAAGCCTGGTAGAATCCTTTCATACGCAAAGTCTGCTGCAGGAAGGGCCATTTAACCTTATCATACGCTTTTTCGAAATCCACGTTCAAAACAACCCCGTCTAGCTTTTTCGTGTGGAGTTCATGGAGCGTTTCATGAAGGACCACAACCCCTTCTAGGATGTTTCTATCCGGCATGAAAGCAGTTTGGGTTGGCTGCACCACAGAGTGCGTAATCTGTGTGAGTCTATTAGTCCCAACCTTAGTAAATTTTTTGAAACTAACGTTAAGAAGACAGATAGGCCTAAACTGCTCAATTCTCACAGCCTCTGTCTTCTTCGGGAGCAAGGTTATTGTTCCAAAATTTAAATGAAACAACTGAAGTTGTCCTGAGAATAGATCATGAAACATCGGTAGCAGATCTCCCTTAATAATGTGCCATCATTTCTTATAAAACTCCAGTGGAAATCCATCCGGCCCCACAGCTTTATTATTCTTCATCTGCGAAATTGCATCAAACACCTCTTTCTCCGAGAATGATGCAGTTAATACCTCATTCTCATCAGCAGCCAGCTGAGGTACATCCTGAATCCTCGACTCATCCAAGGACACAAAATTATCCGTTGAAGGCCCAAACAGCTGTTTGTAATAATTTGTTATGTATTGTTTTAAATTGTCCTGTCCTAAGATTGTCCCTTCATCTTGCTCAAGCTGAAAGATTTTCTTCTTTCTATGCTTGCCATTAGCGATCATATGGAAGAATTGAGTATTAGCGTCCCCTTGGACGACTTTGCGAACCTTAGCTCGCAAAGCCCACTTCAACTCCTCTTCCCGCAATAGCTCTTTCAATCGCAACTCCGCGTCTATTTTGGCATGAAGCTCCGAGGATTGCATAATTGTGGACTCGGCCTTTACATCTAGGGATTGGATAAGTGTAAGGTGTTGGGGAACATAGTAATTTCAAAATTTTCCTACGCACACACAAGATCATGGTGATGCATAGCAACGAGAGGAGGAGTGTATCTTCATACCCTTGAAGATCGCTAAGCGGAAGCGTTTATCAACGCGGTTGATGTAGTCGTACGTCTTCACGATCCGACCGATCCAAGTACCGAACGCACGGCACCTCCGAGTTCTGCACACATTCAGCTCGATGACGTCCTCGCCTTCTCGATCCAGCAAGACGGGCGAAGTAGTAGATGAGTTCCGGCAGCACGACGGTGTGGTGACGGTGTTGGTCAAGAACAATCTCCGCAGGGCTTCGCCTAAGCACTACGGAAACTATGACGGAAGATAAACTAGAGGGGACGGGGTTGCCGGCACACGGCTTGATGTTTCTTGATGTGTCTTTGGTGCTAGCCATGCCCCTCTATTTATATGTTGAGCCTTGGGGTCGAAACTTGGAGTAAAAGCCTCCACAAAGTCGGTTTCACCCGAAAGGCAAGAGTCCTTCTCGGACTCCAGGGCCAGACGCCAGGGTTCCCGGCGTCTGGACCCAGACGCTAGGGACCCTGGCGTCTGGCCCCTGGACTCCGCAAAACTTCCTTTTGCGCTTTCCAAAAACCTTGTGGGCTTTCCCCTTTGGCCCAAATAACGTGTTCTCGTACCCAAACATTTCGGGAAACATCCGGAACCCCTTCCGGTGAATTCCGGAACTCTTCCGGAGATCAAACACTATTATCCCATATATCAAACTTTATCTCCGGACCATTCCGGAGTTCCTCGTCATGTCCATGATCTCATCCGGGACTCCGAACAACATTCGGTTACCAACATACATAACTCATATAATACTATATCGTCAACGAAACGTTAAGCGTGCGGACCCTACGGGTTCGAGAACTATGTAGACATGACCTAGAACTTGTTTCCGGTCAATAACCAATAGCGGGACCTGGATGCCCATATTGGCTCCCACATATTCTACGAAGATCTTTATCGGTCAAACCGCATAACAACATACGTTGTTCCCTTTGTCATCGGTATGTTACTTGCCCGAGATTTGATCGTCGGTATCCAATACCTAGTTCAATCTCGTTACCGGCAAGTCTCTTTACTCGTTACGTAATGCATCATTCCGTAACTAACTCATTAGCTACATTGCTTGCAAGGCTTATAGTGATGTGCATTACCGAGAGGGCCCAGAGATACCTCTCCGACAATCGGAGTGACAAAACCTAATCTCGAAATACGCCAACCCAACATGTACCTTTGGAGACACCTGTAGTACTCCTTTATAATCACCCAGTTACGTTGTGACGTTTGGTAGCACCCAAAGTGTTCCTCCGGTAAACGGGAGTTGCATAATCTCATAGTTACAGGAACATGTATAAGTCATGAAGAAAGCAATAGCAATATACTAAACGATCAAGTGCTAAGCTAACGGAATGGGTCAAGTCAATCACATCATTCTCCTAATGATGTGATCCCGTTAATCAAATGACAACTCATTGTCCATGGCTAGGAAACATAACCATCTTTGATAAACGAGCTAGTCAAGTAGAGGCATACTAGTGACACTATGTTTGTCTATGTATTCACACATGTATTATGTTTCCGGTTAATACAATTCTAGCATGAATAATAAACATTTATCATGATATAAGGAAATAAATAATAACTTTATTATTGCCTCTAGGGCATATTTCCTTCAGTCTCCCACTTGCACTAGAGTCAATAATCTAGTTCACATCATCATGTGATTTAACACCAATATTCACATCTGTATGTGATTAACACCCATAGTTCACATCGTCATGTGATCAACACCCAAAGGGTTTACTAGAGTCAATAATCTAGTTCACATCGCTATGTGATTAACACCCAAAAGAGTACTAAGGTATGATCATGTTTTGCTCGTGAGAGGAGTTTAGTCAACGGGTCTGTCACATTCAGAGCCGTATGTATTTCGCAAATATTCTATGTCTACAATGCTCTGCACGGAGCTACTCTAGCTAATTGCTCCCACTTTCAATATGTATCCAGATTGAGACTGAGAGTCATCTGGATTGGTGTAAAAGTTTGCACCGATGTAACTATTACAACGAACTCTTTTATCACCTCCATAATCGAGAAACATCTCCTTAGTCCTCACTAAGGATATTCTTGACCGCTGTCCAGTGATCTACTATTAGATCAAAATTGTATTCCTTTGCCAAACTCAGAGCAAGGTATACAATAGGTCTGGTATCACAGCATAGCATACTTTATAGAACCTATGACTGAGGCATAGGGAATGACTTTTCATTCTCTTTCTATTTTCTGCCATGGTCGGGTCTTGAGTCTTACTCAACTTCACACCTTTGCATCACAGGCAAGAACTCCTTCTTTGACTGTTCCATTTTGAACTATTTCAAAAATTTATCAAGGTATGTACTCATTGAAAAATCTTATCAAGCGTCTTTGATCTATCTATATAGATCTTGATGCTCAATGTGTAAGCAGCTTCACCGAGGTCTTGCTTTGAAAAACTCTTATTCAAGTATCCTTTCATGCTATCCAGAATTTCTATATCATTTCCAATCAACAATATGTCATCCACATATAATATTAGAAATGCTACAGAGCTCCCACTCACTTTCTTGTAAATACAGGCTTCTCAAAAAGTCTGTATAAAACCATATGCTTTGATCAACTCATCAAAGCGTATATTCCAACTCCGAGAGGCTTGCACCAGTCCATAAATGGATCGCTGGAGCTTGCACACTTTGTTAGCACCTTTAGGATTGACAAAACCTTCTGGTTGCATCATATGCAACTCTTCTTTAATAAATCCATTAAGGAATGCAGTTTTGACATCCATTTGCCAGATTTCATAAAATGTGGCAATTGCTAACATGATTCGGACAGACTTAAGCATCGTTACGAGTGAGAAAATCTCATCGTATTCAACACCTTGAACTTGTCGAAAACCTTTTGCAACAAGTCGAGCTTTGTAGATAGTAACACTACTATCAGTGTCCGTCTTCCTCTTGAAGATCCATTTATTTAACATGGCTTGCTGATCATCGAGCAAGTCAATCAAAGTCCATACTTTGTTCTCATACATGGATCATATCTCAGATTTTATGGCCTCAAGCCATTTCGCGGAATCTGGGCTCATCATCGCTTCCTCATAGTTCGTAGGTTCATCATGGTCTAGTAACATGACTTCCAGAACATGATTACCGTACCACTCTGGTGCGGATCTTACTCTGGAAGACCTACGAGGTTTGGTAGCAACTTGATCTGAAGTTTCATGATCATCATCATTAACTTCCTCACTAATTGGTGTAGTAATCACTGGAACTGATTTCTGTGATGAACTACTTTCCAATAAGGGAGAAGGTACAATTACCTCATCAAGTTCTACTTTCCTCCCACTCACTTCTTTCGAGAGAAACTTCTTCTCTAGAAAGGATCCATCTTAGCAACGAATAACTTGCCTTCGGATCTGTGATAGAAGGTGTACCCAATAGTTACCTTTGGGTATTCTATGAAGACGCACTTCTCCGATTTGGGTTCGAGCTTATCAGGTTGAAAACCTTTTTTCATATAAGCATCGCAACTCCAAGCTTTAAGAAACGATAGCTTAGGTTTACTGCTAAACCATAGTTCATACGGTGTCGTCTCAACGGATTTAGATGGTGCCCTATTAAACGTGAATGCAGTTGTCTCTAATGCATAACCCCAAAACGATAGTGGTAAACCGATAAGAGACATCATAGATCGCACCATATCTAGTAAAGTACGATTACGACGTTCGGACACACCATTACATTGTGGTGTTCCAGATGGCGTGAGTTGCGAAACTATTTCACATTTTTTCAAATGAAGACCTAACTCATAACTCAAATATTCGTCTCCACGATCAGATCGTAGAAACTTTATTTTTCTTGTTATGGTGATTTTTCCACTTCACTCTGAAATTCTTTGAACTTTTCAACTATTTCAGACTTATGTTTCATCAAGTAGATATACCCATATCTGCTCGAATCATTTGTGAAGGTTAGAAAATAACGATACTTGCCACGAGCCTTAGCACTCATCAGATTGCATACATCAGTATGTATTATTTCCAATAAGTCAGTAGCTCGTTCCATTGTTCCGGAGAACGGAGTTTTAGTCATCTTGCCCAAACGGCACGGTTCGCAAGCATCAAATGATTCATAACCAAGTGATTCCGAAAATCCATCTTTATGGAGTTTCTTCATGTGCTTTACACCGATATGACCCAAACAGCAGTGCCACAAATAAGTTGCACTATCATTATTAAATTTGCATCTTTTGGCATCAATATTATGAATATGTGTATCACTACGATCGAGATCCAACAAACTATTTTCATTGGGTGTATGACCATCGAAGGTTTTATTCATGTAAACAGAACAACAATTATTCTTTGACTTTAAATGAATAACCGTATCGCAATAAACATGATCAAATCATATTCATGCTCAACGCAAACGCCAAATAACATTTATTTAGGTTTAACACTAATCCTGAAAGTATAGGGAGTGTGCGATGATGATCATATCAATCTTGGAACCACTTCCAATACACATCATCACTTCACCCTCAACTAGTCTCTGTTTATTCTGTAACTTCTGTTTCGAGTCACTAATTTTAGCAACCGAACAAGTATCAAATACTCAGGGGCTACTATAAACACTAGTAAGGTACACATCAATAACCTGTATATCAAATATACCCTTGTTCACTCTGCCATCCTTCTTATCCACCAAATATTCAGGGTATTTCTGTTTCCAGTGACCATTTCCTTTGCAGTATAAGCACTCAGTTTCAGGCTTTGGTTCAGCTTTGGGCTTCTTCATGGGAGTGACAACTTGCTTGTCATTCTACTTGAAGTTCCCTTTCTTTCCCTTTGCCCTTTTCTTGAAACTAGTGATCTTGTCAACCATCAACACTTGATGCTCTTTCTTGATTTCTACCTTCGTCGATTTCAACATCACAAAGAGCTCAGGAATCATTTTCGTCATCCCTTGCATACTATAGTTCATCACGAAGTTCTAGTAACTTAGTGATTGTGACTAGAGAATTCTGGCAATCACTATCTTATCTGGAAGATTAACTCCCACTTGATTCAAGCGATTGAAGTACCCAGACAATCTGAGCACATGCTCACTAGTTGAGCGATTCTCCTCCATCTTTTAGCTATAGAACTTGCTGGAAACTTCATATCTCTCAACTCGGGTATTTGCTTGAAATATTAACTTCAACTCCTGGAACATCTCATATGGTCCATGACGTTCAAAACGTCTTTGAAGTCCCGATTCTAAGCCGTTAAGCATGGTGCACTAAACTATCAAGTAGTCATCATATTGAGCTAGCCAAACGTTCATAACGTCTGCATCTGCTCCTGCAATAGGTCTGTCACCTAGCGGTGCATTAAGGACATAATTCTTCTGTGCAGCAATGAGGATAAACCTCAGATCACGGATCCAATCCGCATCATTGCTACTAACATCTTTCAACACAATTTTCTCTAGGAACATATCAAAATAAACATATGAAAGCAACAACGCAAGCTATTGATCTACAACATAATTTGCAAAATACTACCAGGACTAAGTTCATGATAAATTTAAGTTCAATTAATCATATTACTTAAGAACTCCCACTTAGATAGACATCCCTCTAATCCTCTAAGTGATTACGTGATCCAATCAACTACACCATGTCCGATCATCACGTGAGATGGAGTAGTTTCAATGGTGAACATCAATATGTTGATCATATCTACTATATGATTCACGCTCGACCTTTCGGTCTCCGTGTTCCGAGGCCATATCTGTTATATGCTAGGCTCGTCAAGTTTAACCTGAGTATTCCGCGTGTGCAACTGTTTTGCACCCGTTGTATTTGAACGTAGAGCCTATCACACCCGATCATCACGTGGTGTCTCAGCACGAAGAACTTTCGCAACGGTGCATACTCAGGGAGAACACTTCTTGATAATTTTAGTGAGAGATCATCTTAAAATGCTACCGTCAATCAAAGCAAGATAAGATGCATAAAGGATAAACATCACATGCAATCAATATAAGTGATATGATATGGCCATCATCATCTTGTGCTTGTGATCTCCATCTCCGAAGCACCGTCGTGATCACCATCGTCACCGGCGCGACACCTTGATCTCCATCGTAGCATCGTTGTCGTTACGCCATCTATTGCTTCTACGACTATCGCTACCGCTTAGTGATAAAGTAAAGCAATTACAGGGCATTTGCATTTCATACAATAAAGCGACAACCATATGGATCATGCTAGTTGCCGATAACTTCGGTTACAAAACATGATCATCTCATACAATAAAATATAGCATCACGTCTTGACCATATCACATCACAACATGCCTTGCAAAAACAAGTTAGACGTCCTCTACTTTGTTGTTGCAAATTTTACGTGGCTGCTACGGGCTGAGCAAGAACCGTTCTTACCTATGCATCAAAACCACAACGATAGTTTGTCAAGTTGGTGCTGTTTTAACCTTCGCAAGGACCGGGCGTAGCCACACTCGGTTCAACCAAAGTGAGAGAGACAGACACCCGCCGGTCACCTTTAAGCAAAGAGTGCTCGTAGCGGTGAAACCAGTCTCGCGTAAGCGTATGCATAATGTCGGTCCGGGCCGCTTCATCTCACAATGTCGCTGAACCAAAGTATGACATGTTGGTAAGCAGTATGACTTGTATCGCCCACAACTCACTTGTGTTCTACTCGTGCATATGACATCTACGCATAAAACCAGGCTCGGATGCCACTGTTGGGGAACGTAGTAATTTCAAAATTTTCCTACGCACACACAAGATCATGGTGATGCATAGCAACGAGAGGAGGAGTGTATCTTCATACCCTTGAAGATCGCTAAGCGGAAGCGTTTATCAACGCGGTTGATGTAGTCGTACGTCTTCACGATCCGACCGATCCAAGTACCGAACGCACGGCACCTCCGAGTTCTGCACACGTTCAGCTCGATGACGTCCTCGCCTTCTCGATCCAGCAAGACGGGCGAAGTAGTAGATGAGTTCCGGCAGCACGACGGCGTGGTGACGGTGTTGGTGAAGAACAATCTCCGCAGGGCTTCGCCTAAGCACTACAGAAACTATGACGGAGGATAAACTAGAGGGGACGGGGTTGCCGGCACACGGCTTGGTGTTTCTTGATGTGTCTTTGGTGCTAGCCCTGCCCCTCTATTTATATGTTGAGCCTTGGGGTCGAAACTTGGAGTAAAAGCCTCCACAAAGTCGGTTTCACCCGAAAGGCAAGAGTCCTTCTCGGACTCCAGGGCCAGACGCCAGGGTTCCCGGCGTCTGGACCCAGACGCCAGGGACCCTGGCGTCTGGCCCCTGGACTCCGCAAAACTTCCTTTTGCGCTTTCCAAAAACCTTGTGGGCTTTCCCCTTTGGCCCAAATAACGTGTTCTCGTACCCAAACATTTCGGGAAACATCCGGAACCCCTTCCGGTGAATTCCGGAACTCTTCCGGAGATCAAACACTATTATCCCATATATCAAACTTCATCTCCGGACCATTCCGGAGTTCCTCGTCATGTCCATGATCTCATCCGTGACTCCGAACAACATTCGGTTACCAACATACATAACTCATATAATACTATATCGTCAACGAAACGTTAAGCGTGCGGACCCTACGGGTTCGAGAACTATGTAGACATGACCTAGAACTTGTTTCTGGTCAATAACCAATAGCGGGACCTGGATGCCCATATTGGCTCCCACATATTCTACGAAGATCTTTATCGTCAAACCGCATAACAACATACGTTGTTCCCTTTGTCATCGGTATGTTACTTGCCCGAGATTTGATCGTCGGTATCCAATACCTAGTTCAATCTCGTTACCGGCAAGTCTCTTTACTCGTTACGTAATGCATCATTCCGTAACTAACTCATTAGCTACATTGCTTGCAAGGCTTATAGTGATGTGCATTACCGAGAGGGCCCAGAGATACCTCTCCGACAATCGGAGTGACAAAACCTAATCTCGAAATACGCCAACCCAACATGTACCTTTGGAGACACCTGTAGTACTCCTTTATAATCACCCAGTTACGTTGTGACGTTTGGTAGCACCCAAAGTGTTCCTCCGGTAAACGGGAGTTGCATAATCTCATAGTTACAGGAACATGTATAAGTCATGAAGAAAGCAATAGCAATATACTAAACGATCAAGTGCTAAGCTAACGGAATGGGTCAAGTCAATCACATCATTCTTCTAATGATGTGATCCCGTTAATCAAATGACAACTCATTTGTCCATGGCTAGGAAACATAACCATCTTTTATAAACGAGCTAGTCAGGTAGAGGCATACTAGTGACACTATGTTTGTCTATGTATTCACACATGTATTATGTTTCCGGTTAATACAATTCTAGCATGAATAATAAACATTTATCATGATATAAGGAAATAAATAATAACTTTATTATTGCCTGTAGGGCATATTTCCTTCATAAGGAGTCTTTCCTTTTCAACCTTATAGATCCCGGTGAGATACTTAGCCCACCCTCGCAAGAAACTTCTCAAGTTTCTAATCTTATTCTGCCATCTCTCCATAGACGATCTTCCGCCTGCATCTATCGCCCATTCCCTGGCTATCAGATCCAGGAAACCTTCTCTTTCAAACCATGCAAGTTCGAAAGAGAAGGTATTTTTATTACCCACATGTGTTGCCTCACCGGAGTCAACCAGCAGGGGGGTGTGGTCAGAGATCCCTCGGGATAAAGCTTGGACTGTAACTAAGGGGAATTTCTGTTCCCAGTCGACGCTCGCTAGGACTCGATCTAGCTTCTCATATGTCGGATTTTGCAAGGTATTAGCCCAAGTAAATTTTCTCCCCGAAAGCTCTATAACTCTAAGATCCAAGCTTTCAATGATGGTATTGAACATAAACGACCACCTGACATCGAAATTATCATTTTTCTTTTCTTCTCTTGTTCTGATGATGTTAAAATCGCCCCCAACCAGGATTGGTATCTGTTCAGACCCGCAAATATAGACGAGATCTGCCAAAAAGTCTAGTTTGAATTCCGGCTGTTCGGCCCCATACACCGCAACTAGTGCCCAATTAAAACCATCTGCTTTTGATCTGACCCTAAATTTTACCGTGAAGTCACCCATGACCACACTACGGACATCCAATGTATCACATCTCACTCCTAGTAAGATCCCCCCAGATCTTCCTCTTGGGGGAAGGCAGTGCCAATCAAAATCGACACCACCCAATAGAGTGCTCAGAAACTGAGGAGAGAAATTGTCCCTTCTAGTCTCGGAAAGGGCAATAAAATCTAGTTTATATTCAATTGAAGCATCTGCTAGAAACCTTCTTTTAGCCAAGTCCGTCAGACCTCTGCTATTCCAAAAGATGCCTCTCATAGTTCATCATGGAATTTTTTGGTTATTCGTACCCTAGCGCTTCTATGCACCGCAGATGCAGGATATACCTTACGCCTCCACTTTCGCTTAGGCTTGTTCTGGTCCTCTCCCCGGTCCTCACAACCGGGATCCTCAGAACCGACCTCCTGACCCTCTACCGGGACACTCTCCTCCATAGGTATAAAACCATCGACCTGCTCAGTCTCAGCATTAGATGGGGCAAGATCCGCACAAAACGTATCAAGCACCCAGACTCCCAAGGCGTCAATATCAGAATCGTTCATAGGTTTAACCGCAGCTAAGTTACGAATCAACTCTGAGGTGCGTTCCACTTCCAGGTCCAAAATGTCATTAACAGATTTAGAAATCTCACTATCATTACTACCTAGTGAAACTCCTAACTCGTTGGCATTATGCATTATCTCATCATTAGAAAAATGCAAAATCGAATTGGAAGTGTTGACTGACATACCTGTAGTGACATCAATGTCACGAAGCTTGGCCGCCCGCATGCGCACCTCAGCTGCATATCATCAATGTCCGCCTGGTCCTGAAGGTGACAGCTCATCCGTCTGCCCTCAGAAACAGGATCCAGAATCCCACCTCACCATAGGCCACCCTCCAGCCCGCCTCCCTCATAACCCTGCATCCCTCCTCCCAAGATCTCCAACGAAATTTTGTTGAGCTTTTCTTTTTCTCATCTTTTCAGTCGTCTTCGGCCACGTGGCGTACCTCCACATTTCACCCCGGCCACAACGGTGCTTCTTACCGTCATACCCGACCATGAGTGCACATGCAACAACACGTAAATTAGGTACATCACCTAAGATCATGTACAAAAGGAGAAGAAACATGGCCGTGATTGCCAATTCCTATGAACTGTTCCGTCCTACATCACATCATCATCCCACTAGGAGAAGATGAGAAGGACCCATTTAGACGAGGAAGTGCCCAGGCCATGGCATGTGGAGGACAAATTTTGCAACTTTCTCAACTCCTCGCTCGGTGAGCCTTGATTAAATTACTTTTGTTGATTTAGACGTCATCTACCATCAAAAAGTCGTAATGTCATGTGGAAGGAAGAAGGAATAAGGGAGAAGGAAGAAGGAAGAAGAAGAAGGTGGAGAGAGACTTTTATATATATATGGGGTCAGACTCGTTTGAGGAGCCAAGTTTTGGGGAAAGGGCTAGTTGCAAGAAAGTTTAATCCATCGAGATTTAGGAGATTAAAGGATAGGGTGAAGTTTATGGGATTAAAGGATAGGGGAAGTGCTAGAGATTTTCTTAGAAAGTAAAATAGAAAATACACATACTATATTAAAATGCATCGTAAGCTAGCACTTTGATTTCCCTTACATAAATTAGTTAATAGGTCTTGAATAAAAATAAAAGGTAATTAACAATGCTCCCACTTTATATGAATTTCAAATCTAGGCTAAATTTTGGGATAAGTTTTATATCTTCACCATTATATAGTGTGACAATAAGTTCAAATATTAGCCATCGGATATGCTCCATCCAACAGTTCAGAGATGGCAAATCTGAGCATTGTCAGCCGTTGGATAAACTTTCATCACATAGGATTATGGCTCATGGATTTCTAATTTAACTCACACTCTCTCATCTCATGGTGCTCTCAAAGCATATTTTCCCATGCCAAGGATTATCCATGATTCCCCAATTAAAAGGAGACGAAGAATAATCTAGATTCTAGAGGTTTGAGGACCAGGTTAGTGTAGAGTTGGGCTTAGCGAATTATATTACTCATATTAGTCGTTCTCAAAATAAGGCTAGCGATAGTTGAGCGAATTTCGCTCACACAGAGGGTAGACTAATTACTTGGATAGGTTCTGGTCCCTCTTGCGCTTTGAAACTAGCTACTGCTGAGGGTAACACTACTATGGTTTGAGTAATACAATTTATCACCCGCAAAAAAAAAGAGTTGGGCTTGGGAATTTCACAGGGAAGGAAATAAAATCTTGAGAATGCAACCATAGAATATTGAAGTGTCAATAAAGCACAACAGTAACTCATGTAATGTAAGAAAAAAAATATGTCTATACTGATTTAAAAAGGATTGATATAGAAAAATATGAACTCTCACAATTCCCACTTATATCCTCCTTGCAAAAACATAGGGAATGCTAGTGTTTTTGGTTCCATATTGAATCTCATTTGTAAGTTTGTACCAAGAACACTTCATGGTTTGGCTTTGATAAACAAAAAGGCAGTATCCATTGGCGCTTTTTCATTGACTTTTCATTTATTTATTTTAATGTTACATATCTGATGCTTTGCAAATAGAATTTACCAGTGGGAATTAGATACCAACGAATATAAGAAATAATACCTAAAACTGAAAATTCGAACAAAAAATAATTCAAGGAAACATAATATTGGATGCATCGGCCCCTTCGGCATATAAATTAGCATGCATGGGTTTGGCGATAGCAATCAAACTCAAAGTGACAGTAAAAGAGACGAGTGGACACATGCAAAAATCAGGCCACCAACAAAGTTCACTGATGTGGGAATCAACATAGGTGTTCTTGATTGAAAAGACTATATAACCTTATAATAAGAAGTGCGACGCTGGGCAAGCAAAATTGTCATACGATTGTCGAGTGTGCTAGATGCATGTATAGTTCATGATGTATCATATGACAAAAGCAAAATTAGCCACGGTGTTACCGGGTGTAGCAAGACATATTGGAATCAACAAATCATGGCAGACATAACAATTCTTTTAACCCCTACCCCCCCCCCCCCCCAACAAGAAAAATCGTTTATGCTTTGTACTTCATCATAAGATTTATATAGAATATTTCTCCATTTTTATGAACATACATTGATAATCACATCATATTAAATGATCGAGGTGGCAAGCAACATAAATAATTAGAGTAAGATAGGGATATCATTGCACAAATATAAAAAACATAATTGCAATAATTAGATTAAGATAGGCGAGCGGAAGAAGTGAACGCATGATTTTCATTTTTTGGTGGATTATAAAATTATTGATGGAAACCTATATATATTCCAACAAATGAGGATTAACGGAAATAAATTTACATTTATTATTAAACTATATAATGTTCTATGGAAAACAAATGGTAATTCTATCAATCAACTTTTGCCACGTATTCAAAAAGTTGTTGAAAAAAAGTTGACTCGCAATTCCTTCTATGTTTCTTAGTGAATCGGCCAACCTTTTAAAGAGAATAGTCCCTGTCTGCATGACAAGAAGGCATAAAAATATAGCGTGGAGTCTAGTGCTTCATAGTTTGAGCAAGTTTGTTGGAAAAATTATCAACAACTAAATACTAAATATATATTTCAAAATACATATTATTGTGTATTCAATTATACTAACTTTATATTTAGCACTTGATAATTTCCCCTATAAAGTTGGTCAAACTTTACAAAATTTGATTTCACACACAACATATACATCCTATTTTGTAGCACGGAGGGAACACATGGAATAAGAGCTCTAGGGTGGCAATCAAGACAAAACTACACACGTGGGGATGGAGGCGTATCAGATTTAATTCTTTACAGCGGCAGGAGGGTGATAGTTTTATTTTGATCATGGTCACCCCCTTTCCCACGATATTGTAAATATGTGAACAAAACAGAAGCACAAATCACTGATCCATGATCTTCCTCACATGTTGTGAGAGCCAAAAAGGTGTGTAGACAAGACAGACCAACATAGCGGACAAAAGCTTTGCTCTCAAGAAGGGACATTGAATCTTCACATGATTAGCAAAAAATAATATGTAACAGAAGGGAAAAATAGACATAAACAACGAAGCCCATGTCTCCCGGAAAGATAAATAACCTTCTCAATTATTTCACAAATATAAAATTGTGGTGTTTTCTGAATAAATTAATATTGTTTTCTGTAAAAGGAATTCAAGTAAACATAATAGTAAATGTAAGAACAAAACCGTGCTTTGCAAATGCTTGGGTTATCTTTGCTAGTTCTTTTATTCTAATTGTATATTTCTCTGATAAATAACTTGTATTGCGTTTCTCAAATTGTCAGTGTAGGGATACCCGTGTCTTGCAAACCCTAAGAGAGAGGGTAGTTTGCATGATAAATGTATATTTCTAGCTAGACTTCACCAAGCGGAACAAAAAGGCAAATAATGAAATGACACCGCAGAATATAAGTGCAAAGCAAGAAAGTAAAAGAAGAAGAAGAAGAAGAAGAAAAAGGAACCATGCTGCCTGAAAGAGCGAGCACAGCGGCACATGGAATCATGCATGTGTGCCCGTTTCCTGAATTGTGAAACGTCAATAACTGGCAGCAGCGAGGAGACCAGTGGTTGGTTGGCGTCTCTCCTTTGAACGTACGGTCCATCTTTACTCCGGACTGAAAAGTGATTGATTTGGTTGCTGCAGGCCCATTTGGTTGCTAGCACTAACAATCCGACGCAGCATCAATAACCACTTAGCTCCATGCCTAGCATAGCCAGTTAGCTCCTTGTACGCTCGAACATTTCCGCATTTTTTGTGTGCGCGTGGCATGAAATTGTGCTTCATCTAAGAAGCAACACTCACATATGTGCAAATTGTAGGGGCTGCATGATAATTCGATCGACGCTGAATGGGCTGGGTGCACATGCATCTCTCTCTGGGCGCTGCAGGCCCATTTCCGGAAGCGCGAAAGCAACAAGGGAAGCCAAACCACTCCACCCGCAGGAGGAAGTTGCTCGGATGCTTCCCCCCCGTCCCAGCTAGCTTGCTGCTACCCTAGTCAGATTCCACGCCCAGCAAAGTAATTAACCCAACGGAATGGAAACAAATCCATCCAGCAAGTTCATTATAAAGCAGGAGGGGAGGAATTAACCCAACGGATACAAATCAAGCAACTTAATTAATAAGACATAGGTTCTGCCAATTTGTCCATGCTATATTTCCTATACATGCAAACACGACTTGCTTAGAGCATCTCCAACAGCCGCGCTAAACGCCGCGCACAAAAAACCTGTTTGCCGCGCGCGCTTCGACTGGTTTAGCGCGGTCGCCAACGCTGGCTCCAGCAGCCGCGCTATAATGCAGCGCACGCGTCGCTCCAGCAGAGCGCAAAAATACAGCGCGCGCCGCACAAACCACATATACATTTTAAAGAAGAAGAGCAAAAATGATCAAACAAACAAAATAAATCAACAATAAATAGTTCAATTTCGTTATCATTACAACTCAAACAAATAGTTTATAGTTCGGTACGACAACTAATGCAATAAACACAACAAATAGTTCATGAATAATACAATGTCGAATGCAGAAATCATCATGCTCTTTGTCGTTCATGCCATGCCCACCACTCTTCAATCAGATCATTCTGAAGTTCATTGTGCGTTGCGGGACGCCGAATGGCATGCTAGGAGGCAATAAAACGGGATACCCTTTCAGCCCTCCGTCGCACTCGCACGGGATGTCCCAAGAGCTCATACTGTGAGTAGTCTAAATCTTGGCCACGTTCATTCTCGATGATCATGTTGTGCATGATCACACAAGCGTGCATGATGTACCAAAGTATTTTTTGATCCCAAAATCTAGCCGGTCCTCTCACAATAGCAAATTGGGCTTGCAAAATTCCAAATGCTCTCTCCACATCTTTTTTAGCCGCCGCCTGAGCATTGTGGAAATCAAGATTTTTCTTACCTTCCGGCTTTTTCAACGGCTTCACGAAGGCTTGCCACTTTGGATAGATGTCATCCGCTAGATAATAGCCATAGTTGTACGTACAGCCATTTGCTACAAACTGCACAGGTGGCAACTCATCTTTTGCAATCTTATTCATCAGTGGTGACCGGTTGACAACATTGATGTCATTTAAAGATCCAGGCATTTCAAAGAATGCATGCCAAATCCAAGTCTCCTGATCGGCCACCGCTTCAAGGATTATAGTGGAACCCTTTTTTTGATCGTGGAATTGCCCATGCCATACCTTTGGACAATTCTTCCAACTTTAATGCATGCAATCTATTGAGCCAAGCATGCCAGGAAAGCCGCGCGCTTTGTTCATCGCCAATAGCCTTGTGGTGTCTTCAGTAGTGGGAGATCTCAAATACTCCTTGCCAAACACTTGCACAATTCCCACTGCAAAGCGCTTGACACACATGATGGCTTGGCTCTCACCCATAGCCAAGTGATCATCAACTAGATCAATCGGGATACCATATGACAACATACGCAAAGCGACTGTCACCTTCAGAAAGGTGCTATGCCCGAGCTCTCCGGCGGCATTCCTCCTTTGCTGGAAAAACCGGTCATGGCTCGCTAGTTTCTCTACAATGCGCCTGAACAAGTCGGTGCTCATCCTAAACCGGCGACGAAAATACGACTCCGGGTATGTGGGATTCTCCACGAAATAGTTCTTCATCAATCTATTATGGGCATCAATCCTATCTCTCCAAATTTTCTCCCAACCCATAACCGAACCACCGTGCTTCGGTTTTTTATTGATATGCATAGCTAGGATCATTGCAAGATCGTCCTCCTCTTCCATATCAAATTCTTCTTCGGAAGAATCATACGACGAACTCATCTACAATGTTCAATACTATACTATAAAAACTACAATTCAAAACATGCACCAAATTCATGAAGTTTGAGCAATACATACCTTGTAGGCGTTTTGTCAAACACCTTGCGGGCGCGGCGCGGCAGCAAGCGCTCGGGCGCTGTTCCTCGGACGACGGAGGCGCGCGAGCGCCGGCGGGACTAGAAGGGGATGGGGCAGAAGCGCGGCGGCGCGGGAATAGGCCGGGGAAGCGCCTGAACGGTCGTCGGGGGGCGCGGGCGGAGGCGGCGGCGCGGCCGGATGGGGGTGGAAGTGGGAGAGGAAGTGCGGGCGCGAGCGCTCGAGTGTGCCGCGCGCTGTAGCGGGCGCCCGAAATACACCGCGCGGGACAGTGTTTCCGACAGCGCGCCCAACTCGTTATAGCGCGCGCGCCGTTTTTGCGCGCCCGCTAGAGCGATCCGCCGCGTTGCGCGCGCGGTAAAACGGACTTATTTGCGACGCGGTGCTAGTTTAGCGCGGTTGTTGGAGATGCTCTTAGAACTGGCAACACCATCTGGCCGGGTAGCTGCTGGTGGTCCGCGAGATGGCCCCCATGGCGACGGGCATGAGCCTCTTGCCTTCTTGTCACCTCCGACGAGTCGGGCGTGAACAGGCAGCCGTGGCGACATACGCTACTGTCCAGCACCAGGAGGCGCTTCTTCCCTACGGCTATACAGGTATGATTGTTTCAGATTTTTGGAATGTTTTAGAATGTTCTATTTTAGCATTTTACTTTCTTTTTTTCTCTACCCTTTTCCTTTCTCCTTTTTTAGTTTTACTATTATTATTTAAAAATGTTCACAATTTTCTAAAACGTTCCCAGAAATTACTAAATGTTCTTGTGTTAGAAAAAGTGTTTACATTTTCTAAAAAGTAGTTTCACACTTTTTAAAGAATCATCGTAATTTAGATAGATATTATTAAAATTTCTATAACATTCACAAAAGTTTTAAAATTACTAATATTTTTAATAAAAATATTCTTAATTTATAAAATTATTACCTTTTAAAGCTAAATAAATATTTGTGTTTTCAATATTAAGATTAGAATAAGTTGAAAATAAAATGTAAAATAAAAAACAGGATAAAAATCAACTGAAAACCAAACCAAAAAATCTTTAAACCATAAAACGGTACAGCACCCAGAGCGGACACCCGGCTAACTGGGCCGGCCAAAGTCGCTAGCGCTCTGTGAGTATTGTCCACAAAGCGACACAAAAATTGCCGACGGGCCTGTCAAGTCACCACTGTAAAAAAATTACTGACTGGACCCGTCCGTGCCAAGTGATTTGCAAAAATGCAACAACAAGGCTGTACAGTCGGTGCAAAGTAAGAAGGTGGCTTGTGATGATATGTGTATGCTGCACCGCGCACACAGCGGCACATGGAGCCATATGTGCCCGTTTCCCGAGCCGTGAAACGCCCAGGCATGCACCTGCAACCGTCAATAGCTGACCGAGAAAAGGAATTTTTCTGAGAACGCAGAGAGTGATGTGAAGAGGGCTCGTGGTTTGGTTGGCGTCTCTCCTTCGAACGTACGGTCCGTCTTTACTCCGGACTGACCGAGACAGCGCGTGTGGCTGAACTAGCTAGGTGAAATGAGGTGCCTAGGAAGTTAAGTAAGCTTCATCTGGTTTGATTTGGTTGTCGAATCGATGGAATCAATGCTTGATTTTTCCTTGTCTGAAGAACAACATTCACATCACATGTGTGCACGCTTTCCACACAATGTAAATAGGCTGAACCACACCGTCAGTGTAGTAATAACCAATGTGAACAAAAAGTGTAGATAGGTTGTGACTTGTGAGAATCTGGAAAAATTGCGCGGACGCATGACAACTCAACGATCATGGGCTGAGAGGACACACACGCATCACGTAGCTATCTCTCTATCTTCTGGCCGCTGCAGTCGGCAGGCCATGTGCAGCGCTCCAGGCCCATTTCCGGAAGCGTGAAAGAATCCCACCCTCCAGGACGCACACGCATCACGACTCTTTCCTCACACTGCTCAAAGCTCAATCCCTGCTGCGACCCATCTATTAACCCAGCCGAAAACATCGAGCAACTTAATACTCCAGTATAAAGGAGGGCAGTGAAATCCTAATGATTACATACTCCCTCTGTCCGGAAATATTTATCCTAGAGATGATTGTATATATTTATTTTAATTATAGACACATCTATTTTATCCATTTTTAGAACAAGTATTTCCGGACGAAGGGAATAGAATGGAAGCTCTTCATCAAAGTGTACGTCAAGTCATATACTAAGTGAGTACATATAATGGAATTCATATATATAGACACAGGCGGAGGACCCAGTAGGGCAAGGTTGAGCGTCCGCCCTACCTTGATTTCGTACGAAATATTCAATACCTATATGCATACCATCATTTCCTGACTCGCTGGCTCTGGTTAGATGGAAAGAAATCGCTGAGAAAAGAAAAGGGCCACGTAACCACGCTAATTGGGCGTATGGCAACACCCAACGACGCACGCAGCCCTGCTATTTGGGCCTAATCCCCAGCCCCAGCGACAGGTGCCTAGCAGGCAGCTAAGAACCCCTCAAAAAAAAAAAACAGGCAGCTAAGCTCCACCATACATGAAGCTTTTCTCAAAAAAAAACACACACACACGCATGAAGGCATTCCCCAGCCTCCAACGACACTCCACATCATGAACCTAGCTAGCTCCGGCGGCGAGCGAGCCGGCAACTAATGTGCCGCGAGCAAGCGGATACAATCTAGGACGGTTGTGAGCAGAGCAAGAGTCTGCCACACCTTATTTTTTTTTTCGTCCTCCGCCACTGTATATAGATATATAGATCCGGTACTTCACACAAGTAACCAAACAACGGAACAAAGAGAAAAATGACGGGTGTCCCACCGGCTCTCGTGCGACTGGGCGACCAGGGAGGCGATTCCGCGGGCGCCGGCGGGGGGATCCCCGTGGTGTCGGCGGAGGGATGGACGGCGGTGCGCCCGGCGGTGGGGCGCGCCCGGTGATGCGTCTCGCCCGGCGGGAGGCCCCCTGGCCCGTTCCCCTCTGGCAGCAGGTTTTGGGCGTTGGGGGGTGGCGACTCCGACGACGAAGAGGAGGAGGAGCCCGTTTAGGTAAGTGGTCAGGTGAGTGTTGGTGATGAGCCGAGGCCGTCGTCGACGTGCTCGGTGGGTGACTTTGTCGCCCGTGCGGAGGAGCTCGGGGGCTCTTTCGTGGTCGGTCGCCGGCGCGCATTCGCCCCTGGCGGGCGTGGCGGGCGCTGCCTAGCGCCGCGGATCTGGCGAACGCCGAGGGAAGTGGATGCCGGCCCTGAGGGCCGCTCGCGTGCCCTGCCAGAGGAGGGGCGCCAGGAGCTGGCGCTGGCTACGCCGCTTTCGGGCTCGGTGAGCTCGCCGGAGTCGACAGGGGTCGACGACGGCGGCGGGGCGGATCCTGCAAGGGCGATGCGGTCCATGGCTAGGGTTTCGGTGCCGCCGCCACCCGGGCCGGCCCCCTTGCTGGGCCTATCGGACTGGCCCAGTCTGCCAACGCGTGGGCTGGGGGGCCTATTGGCCGACCCAACCTCGCCCGTGCCAGAGGGGACGCAGGGGCGCTCCTCGGTGCTTGGGCCTGGTCAGCCTGGCTCGGTTGCTTTGCGCCCGCAAGTGACTAGGCCCGAGCCCATCGCGCTGGTGGTGGTGCGGCCGCCTACGCCTATAAATAGGTGGTTGTGGCTGCCGAAGGGTGCCCTAGATCTGTCGCTAGGGTTTCCCGCATCCCACTCGCAGGTGCGGCGATTCAGGCACCTCGCGCGCCGTCTGCGTCGCTCCCCTCCTCCCCCCCCCCCCACTCACCTGCTCGTTCGCAACCGCGGTGCGGATGGGATCCCACCGCGTGGAGAAGCCACCGATGTCGCCCCCGATCCCGGCGGCCGAGCGTCAACGCGAGCAAGATCTGAGGGCGAAGGCGCTTTCCAAGGTGCCGGCGCCTCAGGCAGCGGAGGGGGGGCGCCGCCTCCTTGGTGGCTCGCGGAGCAAGAGCGGAAGAAGATGGAGGAGCGCGAGCGCAAAAAGAAGAAGAAGGAGGAATATCGGCGCCGTGGGCTGGAGCAGAAGAAAGAGCTCAAGAGGAAAGAATCCCTTCTTCCTCCGAGCGGCGAGCGGGCTGGGGATCCACTTGCCAAGAAGCAGAAGCAGAAGGGGGCTGGCCCGGCGCTGTTGCTGCTGGCGGCCGGGCCGTCGGCGTCGAAGGGGTCGGCCGATGCCCCGATCCCAGTGGAGGAGTCCGACGGGCCAGAGTGCTTCAAGTGTGGTCGGGTGGGCCACTGCCAGAACATGTGCTACTACAAGCCTCTGTGCATCGTCTACCATGAGGAGGGACACACGTCGACGCACTGCCCCACTCGCGGGCGGCCATTGCTGCTGCAGATCATGGGCAACGCCATCCCCGGCGAGGGCTTTTTCTGCCTCCCCTACATGGAGACGGAGGGCGAGGAGATCCGTGCCCCGGTGGTGGCGGACGCGGCGTTCATCTCGGCGGCGCCTGGCAAGCTGTCGATTCCCATCTTGGAGGCAGAGCTCCCTCACCTCTTCGAAGGGGAATGGGATTGGCAGGTGTCGGCCGTCGGAGATGACACGTTCTCCATCGTCTTCCCCAACAAGGCCATGCTGCGGATGGCGACGCGAAGCGGCAAACTATATCCATCCCTCAACGACATCACGGCGGAAATCAAAGAAGCGACTCAGGAAGCGCCCAAGGCCGAACTCATGCCGGATGTGTGGGTTAAGCTCTGGGGAGTGCCACCCAAGCACCCTCGCGTGGACCGTCTCATGGCAGGGACAGTGATGATCGGGCGCCCGATGGAGGTGGACAAGGCGTCGCTGGCGGGGCTGGGTCCAGTGCGGATGCGTTTTGCGTGCCGATCCCCGAGTAAGCTCAAAGGCTACGTCCAAGTGTGGTTCAACAGTGAGGGCTTCACCTTCCGGCTGGAGGCCGAGACGGGTGGCAATCAGGGTGATGCCCCCCCTCCCCACCCCCCTGCAACCATGGACAAGGGGCCGGATGACATGGACAAGGACAAGGACAAGGACACAAGTATGGATGACGACTCCATCGACACCGTGACCTGGGATAAGCTGGGCCTCAAGGACAAGGCTTCCGACGTCGTGGCCCCGTCTTCCGGGGCCGCAAAGGATCTGGAGGAGCGCCAAGTGGTCGTGGGCAGCAATGAGACGGGCTTCAATCAATATGGCTCCAACATGTCCCTCGGCCTCGACCTCGACAAGGGCATTTCGGCTTCGTGCGATTCGGAGGGCTGCTCCATGCTCGTCTCCCCGGTGGCTGTGGATGTGGGTGGGCTGCACGCTGTCGCGTCGCGTTCCCCCATGTCTGCGCGCGGTCCTGGTTGCGGCGGGGTGCGGCTCCACAAGAAGCCGGCGGGCCGCAAGACTCCTCTGGTGACGCCGGTGAGCCCACCATCGGTCCGTGCGGGCACGCCTGTCTCGCACTGGCCGGTGGTGATGACATTGGCCTCCCCTGGGGGTCCGGTCGGTGGGCCTTCGCCGGTGGCTCCCCTCCTCCTTCGGACGCGTTGTGGGCGGAGGTGACCAAGGCGGCGCCCATCTCCACGGCCAAACGCTCCAAGGCGGTGGTGGCGACCCCGGTGGCACAGGAGCGGGCGAGTTCTCGATCGAAGGGCGCCAAGGGCAACCTCCCTACTCCTCAGCGCGCTCAGCTATTGGTGGCTCAGAAGAACATGGAGATCGAAGGTAACCCCCTACCCCGTTTTACGATTTTTGATGATTATTCGGATGAGCGCCTCGGGGGTATTTTAGAGGATAGTGGGGTAGATTTGTCTGATGAGGGGGAGGCGCGAGAGCTCCTATCTCTCATCCGGGCTAAAGAAATTGCGCAGGCCGCGCTGGCCCAGGCAGCGGCGGCCCGCGTTGCGCCGGTAGCAGAAGAAGCAGGGGCTTCTCTGGTGCGTGTTGCGCGGCCCGATCGGGTGGGCACAGCAGCTGGGGCTGCGCTGTCCCCCTCAGCCCGTGGTCCTGTCAAGACACGGCGAGCAAGCGGTTACCGTTCGCGGTATCCGCCTCCGCAATCGCATAATCTAATGCATTTCATCTTCTGGAACATCCGAGGCTTCGGCCACGTTGGGAGGCGGACCCAGCGAAAAGAATTCATTCGCATTGAGGCTATCGACGTTGTTGGCTTGCAGGAAACCATTAAAACTAAATTCTCTCACCGAGATCTGCTAGCCATCGATCCCCTCGAGCGCTTCGTATGGCACTGGGTGCCTGCGGTGGGCCACTCGGGGGGCCTACTTCTTGGTGTCAGCCTGGTTTGTTGCGAGGTGGTGGCGTGGGATGCCGGTCGTTTCTTCGTGTCGGCACACGTTCGCCATCGCACAACCCTCCGCGAGTGGGAGGTTATCGTGGTGTATGGCCCGGCTGACCACTCGCACTCTCAGGAGTTCTTGGGGGAACTACAGGAGAAGGTTGCGGCCTTAGGTGTGCGCAACTTGCCGCTGATCGTCGGCGGGGATTTCAACTTAATCCGTTCGGGAGCGGACAAGAACAACGGGATTATTAACTGGACAAGGGTGTCCATGTTTAATAACGCGATAGCATCAATGGCCCTTAGGGAAGTGGCCCGCGTGGGCGCACGTTACACTTGGACAAACAAGCAGCTTACACCAGTTCGGTCTGTGCTTGACCGAGTGTTCATGTCCGCGGAGTGGGAAATGCTGTTTCCCATGTGCTCCCTACACGCTGAAATGAGGATCGGGTCGGATCACGTCCCTCTGATTCTTTCCTCGGGGGAGGATAGGTTAAAACGAAGCCCCCGGTTTTTCTTTGAGACTGCGTGGTTTGAGCACCCGGAGTTCGAGCAAATCTTCCTCTCCAAGTGGGAGACTTGTGTTGCCCGGATCGGGCACACGCGTGGGACCATGGAATTCTAGATTGCCGCAGGGGCGGGGATGCGTGCGGCCCTAAAAGGCTGGGGGGGCAACCAGGGTCGTGAGGATAAGCTGCTCCGTGCATGTTTGGTCGCGGACCTCGCCCGTATGGATGCAGCTGCGGACTCTCAGGCCTTCTCGGAGCAAGACTGGGCCCAGCGCTACACTGTAGAGGCCCAAGTTGAGGCCCTCCTTCGTGCTGAGGAGGAGTACTGGCGTAGGCGCGGTGGAATCAAGTGGACGCTCAAGGGGGACGCGAATACACAATATTTCCATGC
Organism: Triticum aestivum; assembly: GCF_018294505.1. Taxonomy (NCBI): domain Eukaryota; kingdom Viridiplantae; phylum Streptophyta; class Magnoliopsida; order Poales; family Poaceae; genus Triticum; species Triticum aestivum. The sequence continues at coordinate 121,880,598 of NC_057810.1, read as the reverse complement.
CTATGCTAACGGTCGGCGCCATAAATGCGCCATCCTAAGACTGCAATCTGAGTAGGGGCTCCTTTTGCGTCAACAGGATATTGTTCGGCATATTTACGACTTTTACATCCAGTTGATGGGCTCCAGGAGGAGGCCCGGGCTCGGCTGCGGTCGGATGTTTGGGATACCGTGCTGCAGGTCACGGATGAGGAGAATGAAGGCTTGGGCCTCGCCTTCCTTCCCCAGGAGATCGACCAGGCCGCCCTTGGGATGAAATCTGACACCGCCCCGGGACCGGATGGGTGGCCGGTGGCGATGTTCAAAAGGTTTTGGCAAGTGCTCAAAAGACCTATTTTCGCAGTATGTAACGGGTTTATGCGTGGTACAGTAGATATTTCCCGCCTTAACTTTGGGGTTCTTTCTCTTATCCCCAAAGTCCAGGGCGCGGACAACATTAGACTCTTCCGCCCAATAGCGCTTATCAATGTCCCGTTTAAGATTTGTTCTAAAGCTTGTTCTACGCGCTTATCTCCGGTAGCTCATCGTATTATTAGTAGGAATCAGTCGGCGTGGTCGCAACATTTTGGAGGGACCGCTGGCCCTCCAAGAAATAGTTCACTCGCTCAAACGCACTCGCCAGCCGGCGATTCTTTTAAAATTAGATTTTGAGAAGGCGTACGATCGAGTGAACTGGGAGTTCCTCCGACAAATCCTTTTGGATCGAGGATTTTCGTTGGTTTGGGTTCACCGTATGATGCAATTGGTCTCGGGAGGCCAAACGGCGATAGCGGTGAATGGAGAAGTAGGGAACTTCTTCCGCAACAAGCGTGGGCTACGTCAAGGGGACCCAGCCTCACCGTTGCTTTTCAACTTTGTGGCGGACGCCCTGGGCGCTATGCTAGACAAAGCTCGCGCAGCTGGCCACATTAGGGGAGTGGTCGGTAACCTGATCCCAGGAGGCGTGTCACACTTGCAGTATGCGGATGACACTCTTCTCCTTTTTGAACCGGACGCTCACAGTATCGCAACGGTTAAGGCCATCTTGCTATGTTTTGAACTCATGTACGGGCTAAAAATTAACTTCCAAAAGTGTGAAGTGATGTCCATAGGGATGGACGCGGCTGAAAGTGAACGGGTTGCCAACTTGCTTAATTGCAAACTTGGGAAGTTTCCATTTACCTACCTCGGCCTCCCAATCGCAAAGAAGAAATGCTCGATTGCCGATTGGGAACCTCTCACCACTAAGGTGGCGGACCGGGTATGTCCGTGGAGAGGCCAATTTATGTCTTCAGGGGCAAGACTAATCCTTACCAACTCCAGCCTCTCATCCCTACCAATGTTTGCCATGGGTATGTTCTTGTTGGCTGCTGGGGTCCACACAAAAATGGACACACCGCGGGCACGTTTCTTTTGGGAAGGAGCGGGCCCTAAACGGAAGTACCACTTGGTTAAGTGGCAAGCTGTTTGTAGACCTAAAGCCCAGGGGGGCCTCAGGATCATCAACTCTAAGCTGATGAACATAGCGCTTATGTGCAAGTGGATCTGGAAGTTGTCCCAGGGAGGGACCGGCCTCTGGATTGACCTCCTTCGTGCCAAGTATTTCCCACAAGGGAATTTCTTTGAGGCAACACCTCAGGGGTCCCCATTCTGGACCTCCATCCAAGCCCTCAAACCATACTTCGCCAGGGGTGCGAGGTTCACGATTAATAATGGCCGATCCACGCGTTTTTGGCACGACGTTTGGATAGGCCAGCAGCCTCTTTGGTCGGAGTTCACCTATCTCTATTCCATTGCGGTTGAGCCCAACCAATTGGTTGCTTCGGCCCTTAGTGCCACTCCGCCCCCTATACACTTCAGAAGAGAGCTTGTGGGGCCGGAGCTGGAAGGTTGGGATCGCCTTCGGGCTCTGTTAGCAAATGTGCGTCTGCCGGACTCCGCAGACGTGGTCTCTTGGAGACTTTCGGGCTTTGGCAAGTTCACTGTCAAGTCCCTGTATCGCGAGTTATGTCGCGTCCATGCTCCTATGGCAGCCACGGGGCTTTGGAAGGCGCGAATCCCGCTAAAGATTAAAGTCTTCCTATGGCAACTATGCCAAGATCGCCTTCCTACCTCTATCAATATAGCTAAGCGCAATGGCCCCGCTTCCGGCCCTTGCGCTTTGTGTGCTGACGCGGAAGATGCTGACCACGCGTTCTTCCGGTGTCCTTTGGCGCGTTTTGCTTGGAGTGCGGTCCGTGAGGCCGCTGGGGTGGATTGGGATCCACGCTCACGCTCTGAGCTCGTGTCACTCTTATCCTCGATCCCGGGCTCTCTGCGCCGGATCATGTGGACGTGTGCCTCGGCCATGTTATGGGCCTTATGGAACATTCGTAACAAGCTTACTATTGAGGGAGTGTTTCCCTCTCACCCCGCTGATGTTATATTCAAATGCATCTTATTCTTGCAGCAGTGGGCTCCGCTGGGAAGGCAACAGGACTCTAATCTCCACCGACAAGCTATCGCACGACTTCGCTCCGTCTACTCAGCGTCCCGAGCTCCGTCTCCTTCGTCTGCTGCCTCATAGAGATGGGCAGTCCTTTTGGTGTTGGATCCCCCTGAGCCTGCGTGCTCGTTAGTTTGGCTGGTTAGGCCATGTACTGCACTTTATCTCGCCGTCGTGACCATTGTGGCATGCCTTAGAACATGGTGACCTCCGTATGTTTGATTGTTCGTTTATGTACGCTGCCTATGTTGAGGGCTTTATTAATTTAAAGCCGGACATCCCTGACGTCTATGTTCTAAAAAAAGTAACCGAACAACCATAGTGACTGACTGCATCAGCAGCACTGACATACGTAGCACTGAAGCAAGCACACTAGTTACTGACTTAGAGCATCTCCAACCGCCGCACGAAATGACGCGCGCGCGGTAAACGCAGCTTTTAGCACGCGCGGGGCGTTTTGCCGCGCTCCAGCGGTGGCGGGAAAATCACGCGCGCGGGAACCGTTTGCGCGCGCGCGCGAAAAGGCGCCAGCTCGCGCCTCATTTTTTGCGCACCGCTTCCGGCGCGCCTATAAAGTGCGGCGCGCGCCACGCGCCTCTCCACGCCTCCTCTTCTCCTCTTCATCTCCCTCTTTGCCACGCGCCGCTCCAACGCCCCGCCACCGACGCGCCTCCACCGCCCCAGCGCCCCGCCATGCCGCCGCGCCGCTGAGGAGCGTTCGGCTACCGCGGCGTCCGCCTGCACCCCAACGGCGGCTACTACGCGGAGATACGCTCCGGCGATCTCCGGCTCGGCCTCGGCACGTACGGGACGGCGCGCGAGGCCGCCCGCGCGTACAACGCGGCGGCGTGGCGCCTAGGCCGGCCGCGCGGCCAGATGAACTTCCAAGATGTGTACACGCTCCAGCAGGCGCTCGACGTTGCCCCGCCGCCTCGTCTGAACACGGCACAAGACCGTGCGGAGCACGCCGAGCGGCAGCGCCGCCTCCTTGTCGCCCAGGAGGACGAGCGGGTCATGGCGGAGTGGTGCCGGCGCCACCCGGAGGACGTCTCCTACGAGCAAGTCTACCGGGCAAGGCGTCGCGAGGAGGACACACGAAGGCGCCGCGAGGTGCGGTTGGGCAGGCGTCGACGGAAGGCGTTGGCGAACGCGCAGACCGATCTCGTTGCAGCAGGTGGGAGGTCGTTCTTCACGGAGAACGATGATCGTTGGTTGGACATATGGCTATCAACCTCGGACGACACCGCCGATGATGATAATGGTGATGATGATAGCGACTTAGGCCTTGTTTGGTTCATAAATCCTAGGACTTTTTTTAGTCCCAACTTATAAGTCCCAAGTCCCTAAAAAGCCCTACCTGTTTGGTTCCTGGGACTTATAAGTCCCTATAAGAACATATTACAACTATAAGTCCCTATAAGTCCCTCCTTGAGAGTCTTATTTCATAAGTCTCAAATACCCACTTTAAGTCCCTATAAGTCCCTCTTGTTTGGTTTAGATGGGACTTATAGGGACTTTTTTAAGTCCCTAAGTCAATAAGTCCCTAAAAACAAACACCCTCGTAGAGTAGTTTTTTATGCTATCTAAGTTTTTTATCGTTTGTCGTTTTTATTTTATGCAATCTATTTTCCGATGTAAAATACCTTTGTATCGTTAAAATTCTATGCAATCTATCTAGTTTCTATGCCTCCAATGCCTACATCCTAGTTTGTAGAATGAGCGCGCGCGTTGTAATTTTTGCGCAGCTGCTGGATCGGCGCGCGCTGTGCAGTTTAGCGCGGCTACTGGAGCTGGCGCTGCGCGCCGCGCCAAACCAGACGATGGGCGCGCTAAAGCCATTATTTACGCGCGGCGCGTTCGGCGACTGTTGGAGATGCTCTTACTATTATAGACAAATTATTTACTATACTCCGTAGACATCACACTACTACATATCCACAACAGCAACAGCAGCCGGCTGTCAAGGATTCATCCTCCGCAGCGCCACTGCAGTACGGATGCAGAAGAGGGCGATGACTAGGAGCTTGCACAGCAGAGCCGCATCGCGGAGGCCGATGAGGTCCACAGCCGTCGTCGGGAAAAAGACCTTCCAAATCGCTGCAGACGTCCGGTGTAGCGTCCACCGACGGAAGCGATCCTTCACAACATCATCATTGACCTATGGCATTAATTTCACAGTCATCAACCTCGTGAGCGACATTGATTTGGCGGGGCGGGAGGGGCGACGAGTGAGTGAGTGACGAGTACCTCGCTGCCAGCGGCGCGCAGGAAGAAAAGGACTATAGCTGGCGCCATGAGTAGCAGGGAGACCATGCCAGAATAAAACTTGATTTCAGATAGAAGGACCGAGGCCCGGAATGCGATGACGCGGAAGAAAGTCGCGCAAAATTGACAAATTTGACCTACGGACGAAATCAAATCATAGAATAAACTGCCCGTGAAACTATTTCACGTGGCTGACCTTTTTATGTAACGCCCGACACGAAGGCGTCACACTACACAGTGCAACGCCTCACAGATAGGCGCTACACGCCTGGCCAGCGTCGCACCCGTGTGATCCGAAAATTACTAAGTCAGTGTGTAGCGCCTGAGAGCTAGGCGCCACACTATACAATGTAGCGCCTAGCTTCTAGGCGTTGCACTAGTGGTTGCTTCATTTTGTAGTGCAACCACTAGTGCAGCGCCTGAGATCTAGGCGCCACACTATACAGTGCAGCGTCTAGCTCTTAGGCTCTGCACATTGACTTAGCAATTTTAAGGCAGTCCGGGGTGCAATGCTGGCCAGGCGTGTATCGCCTATCTGTGAGGCGTTGCACAATGTAGTGTGGCGCCTTCGTGCCGGGCGTCACACAAAAAGGTCAGCCGCGTGAAATAGTTTCACAGGCAGTTCATTCTGTGATTTGATTTCATCCAGGGATCAAATTTGTCAAATTTGTTGCCGGGAAGAGCACGCGGGTCGCGTCCACGAAGAGATACACCAGGCCATCTGCGGCGGCGCGGGCGGCGCTGCTGTGTGCCAGTGCCACCACGGAAACCCTCACCCTCGCCGGCGAGTTAGCCGCCATGCGCGCAGCCAGCCTGGAGACCTCCTCTTCGAACGTCACGGCGGCCATTTTGGATGTGGAGTGGAGTGGTCAGGTGACTTGGTTGTGTGGCTTGTAGGTTGTAGCTGGTTGTGTCATGGCCTGCGGTCTTTTTTTAGAAAAGGAGGATGACCCCGGCCTCTGCATCTAGAAGATGCATGTGGCCACTTTATTGATTATTCTCGAGGACCTTATAAAGTATTACAACAATATGCTTGAATCCGCTATCTTGGCAACATATGCCACTACTCCTATCCAAATGATAAAGGCGTGCTAGCTGGGCCACTACCCAGACCACTCCTCTAAGCCGAACATCAAAATGATGAAGGGGTGCTAGCTGGGCCACTATCCAGACCACTCACCTAAGCCTAACATCAAAAGCCAGAAGCCCCAGCCGAGCCACATACCGGGTCTGGGGTACAAACCGGTCTGACGCACTCGTGTGTTGTCGCCGCCATCTTCCACAGGTCCGTCTTCAGAGCAAATATTGAGGCTTCTACCTTGTCTGGCCACTCAGCCATCGACGTCACAACGACACCAGACAGCTTCGTCCTCCTGCGCGAGTCCATCGTCACACATCGAACGCCGAATCTCCATTGCGCCACGCCGCCGAGATATGCTGCCATCAATGAGTAGGATGAAGCACCGCCCCGCCGAGTCCGGCAGGGCTGCTGAAGACCAAGCACCGTGGAAGAAGGACTCCGAGGCTGAGCACATAGGCGGCAGAGCGCCAACGCACCGCCACCAGACGAACTCCGACCACGCCACCAACCGCCGCCAAGCAACCAAAGCATCACATCCACCCCAAGCTCACCATGAACGACACCCCCAAGAGGGTGACGACGCCCGGAGCGCCGCTGTCGCTCGATCCGGTAAGGATTTGGGCTTTTGCCCGGCATACGAGCTGGGTGGATGGAAGAGGGGAAGGAGGCAACCTGGACGGCGCCTTCAAGAAGGGTACGGCGCCCTCGGGCGTCACCACCGTCGTGGCCAGCACTGCTGGCCTCGAATTTCTTCGGAGCCACCTCCTACCTCCAGCCGCCAAACAGGTACAACTTCGGCGACAAAGGCCGCCCAAAGCAGGACCATCGGAGGCAGCCCTGGTTGAAGTAGACGGAGGCCTTCAGATCTGGATCGGGCGCCGCCGACCACGCCGGAGCCCGGACCAAGGCCACCGCCCCGGCGTCCCATCCGCCGCCGCGGGGTCCCATCCGCCGCCCGCAGCCGACGCAGCCAGAACTGGTGACAGAGATCCAGGAGGTAGGAGGGGGGACCGCAACCCCGCCCAAACTCGTCGGGCAGAAACCACCAGGCCGCAGCCCCGGGGCTTGCCGACGACGCTCCCGCAGCCGCCACCCGCCGGAGGCGCAACCTCAGATCCGTCACACGCCGCCTGCATCGCGCCACAGGGAGCCGAGCCTCCCCCACCGCGATTCCCGGTCCAGCGTCCGATCTACACCGCCGGAAACCAAACGCGCCCGCGCCGCGCCTTACGCGCCCTCACCACGCCGTCTCGAACACGGCTACTCTCGCCGGTGCGCGCACCCGCGCGAGCGCCGCGCCGAGTCCCCGCCCGAACGAACGGCCCGCGCGGCCCCTGCTCGAGCTGGAGGAGGGAAGGGCCCCGCCGCCGCCGAGCCGCGCGGGCTTCGCCCGGCGACGTCCGCTGGCGGCGGCGAGGGGAGGAGGGGCCGGAGGAGCCTGCGCTGGCGGCGACTAGGGTTCGCTCCCGGGCCACCCGCAGGAGCGACCTGGGGAGCGGGAGCGACCTGGGGCCTTTAATGGTGAACTCCAAGCTACGGAACTCTCGCTCTGGCAAGCGTGCGTGTGAACATGCCGGTTTACACTTTACAAATTACACCTACCATTAGAGCTATATATAACCATTTAGAGCGACCGTCAGAGCTATATAACCATTAGAGCATCTACAGACGAGGACAGCAAAATCTGATCTCTCAAACGCCCCAGAAACGTCTGGGCGCGTCCGCGAACACTCACCAATCACACCTCAAATTTACTTACCTGCATCCGGATACCTTATATTAGAAACCTTAGATCGATATAAAAGCATGCAAACAAGGAAATCCACGTACTACGTAGTTCAACTAACATATACTATCGTAATCCTTGTTAGAGATGTTCACTATCTTCGTGCCTCCGGGTACATGGATGGCAGCCGCAGCTCCGACTTCTGCGGCTCCTTCGGCTGCTCCGCATCGGGCCCCGCCTCCATCTCCGCTTCGACCTCATTGAAGAGCGCATCGGTCGCCGCCTGTTCCTGCCGGATGAACTGCCGATTAGCCTTCACATAGGCTTCATCTTTGATGGGCTCCAGGATGGCCTGCTGTTCCGCTACCTCGGCTACTTGGGCGACCGCGAACTCCACCTCCGCATCGTCCATGTCGAAGCCTGGAGCTGGCACCAGCTCCTCCTCTGCCTGCTCCGTCTCCGCCACCTCCATCAGAGCCGGATGCTGCTCCTCTTCCTCCTTCTCCTCCGCCTGCTCCTACTCTTCCTGCTTCGGCGAGTCCAGAGGCAAGCCGATAGCGATCCGGGCGGCGCGCCTCGCATGGATCACATGCTCAATCTGGAACCAGCACTCCAGCGTGAGCATAACATAGGTGGTCTTCTTTTGCCGAACCATGGCAAAGCCGGAGGGTGTGGGAAGAGCTGCGGAGCGGAAGAGAGGTGGTGGATGGCTTGGGTTGGCGGCGCGGAGAGGGAGGAGGTGGATGTGGCTAGAGATGGAGGACGCCGACCGGCTTAAATAGCCGCATTTAGCCTCGGGCGGCAAGCCGTAGCGTCGACACGAGGTGTTCACACCCCCACCGGAGGAGACGTCCGTTGGACTGTCGGGTTTCCGGGTGATTCAGTGTGGGATCCCATCGCCAGTCTGACGTGGTTGACGTGCCAGGGCGCGCCCAGGCGCCCCATGTTCATCCTAGATTTGGGTTAGTATGAGAGGTGTCGGTCAGCCCGAAGCCCCGGACGTTTGAGGCATGCTTTAGGAGCCCGTCTAGGTTGCCTTTTTGTGACTGGTCAGTAACGGGCCCGTCCGCCCGGACGTTTGAGGCTGGTTTGGAGCATCCAGCTGTAGATGCTCTTAAAGAAATGGTCACTAGAGCTACTATATATTAAGTAAATCTTTTTTTGAGGATGAGTAAAAAAACTCAAGGAGGCACGGATCAATGAGGCGGCAACTAAAATACAAGGAGCAAAAAATCTCTCTCTCAGGCGCACCTGCTGGTGGTCCGTGAGATGGCAGCCATTGCGACGGGCATGAGCCTCTTGCCTTCTTGTCGCGTGCTACGAGTCGGCCGTGAAGGGGCAGCCATGGCGACATACGCTAGTCTCCAGCACCAGCAGGCTTCTTCCCTACGGCTATACAGGTCTAATTTGTTTAAGATTTTAGGAACGTTTTAGAATGTTCTACTTTAGTATTTTTCTTTTCTTGTTTTCTCTACTTTTTTCCTTTTTATTTATATTAGGTTTACTATTATTATTTTTTAAATGTTCAATTTTTTTTAAAAGTTACCAGAAATATACTAAATGTTCTTTTTTTAAAAAAAGTTTTACATCTTCTAAAAAAATATTTTCACACTTTTTTACAAATCAACGTAATTCATATAGATATTACTAAAATTTATATTTTTATAAAAAATATTCACAAAAGTTTTTAAAATTACTAATATTTTTAATCAAAATATCCAGTGTTGAAAATAAATAATTTTTTTGATATGAATATTAGAATCGGTTGAAAATAAAAGGTAAAATAAAAACAGGATAAAAATTAACTGAAAAGAAAACCAAAAAAATCGTTAAACCATAAAGGATACATGGCTAATTGGGCCAGCAAAGGTCGCTAGCGCTTTGTGAGTATCGTCCACAAAGCGACAAAAAAATTACTGATGGGCCTGTCAAGTCACCACTGTGAAAACTGGACCCGTCCGTGCCAAGTCACTACTGATGGGCCTGGAAGAGGGTAGGCATGCACCTGCAACCGTCAATAACTGAGAACTCACAGAGGAGTGAAGTGAAGTGGACTCGTGGTTTGGTTGTCCATTTTACTCCGGGCTGACTGAGAGAGAGCGTGCGCCTGAATTAGGTGAGAGGGGCTGATTTCGTTAGGAAGTTAAACTTGCAAAAAAGAGAGTAAGTAGCTCCTCCTGTATCTGGTTTGTTTTCGTTGTTAAAGCTCGGCTAGCACTAGTAGTGTAGTACTACATGGGAATCGATGCTTTGAATTTCCCATGGTATGAGAAACAACACTCACATCACATACTCGGGATGCTTTCCACGCAATGTACATAGGCTGAACCACACCCTCAGTCTGGTAATAACCACCCTAAACAAAAGTATACATAGGTTGTGAAAGCTGGGAAATATTGCGAGGGGCGCATGCCAATTCAACGCTGATGGGCTGGGACGCACATGCATCACGTAGCTATCCTATCTTCTAGCCGCTGCAGTCGGCAGGCCATGTGGAGCGCTGCAGGCCCATTTCCGGAAGTGTGAAAGGATCCCCTCCAGGACGCACACGCATCACGTAGCCATCTATCTTTCCTCACACGCCCGTTAGCGCTGCTCCATCCCAGCTACGACCCGGCCTAGACAGATTCCACGTCCAGCAATTAACCCAGACGATTAATTAAGCAAGGAGGGCAGTGCAATCCTAAGCGATTACATAGAATGGAAGCTCTTCATCAGAGCGTACGTCAAGTCATATAGGTAGTGAAATGAGGGACCTGATTACATATATATACTGAAATTCATCAGAGCATACGTCAAGTCATATAGGCAGCACTGAACTAAGAAGCACTGAAGGTGAGGCAACTACACTAGATAGATTACTACTCCGTACACACACACTACACCATGTACACAAACACAACAGCAGCAACTGCAGCCGACTGTCGAGGATTCATCCTCCACAGCGCCACAGCAGCACGGATGCAGCAACTGCAGCCGACTGTCGAGGATTCATCCTCCACAGCGCCACAGCAGCACGGATGCAGAAGAGGGCGATGACTAGGAGCATGCACAGCAGAGCCGCAGCGCGCAGAAGGTAAGAAACCTTTGGAAATCCACAGATTTGGAGAACCAGCCCGATGAATTCCACCGACGTCGCCACGACGAAGAACCTCCAGATCGCTACAGCCGTCCGGTCCAGCGGCCACGGACGGAGGCGGTCCTCCACAACATCATACTTGACCTATCACATTCCACAATCATCAACATGATCATAAGCGACATTGATTTGGCGGGACGGGAGGGGCGACGAGTGAGTGAGTGACGAGTACCTCGCTGCCGGCTGCGCGCAGGAAGAAGAGTACCATCGCTGGCACCATGAGTAGCAGGGAGAGCATACCAGAATAAAACAAGATCGCGGCGGCAACGCTGCAGTTCCGGCCGCAGGCGCGGAATGCGACGGCGCAGAGGAATGTTGCGGCGGAGAGGACGCAGATGGTGCCAACGAAGAGATAGACCAGGGCATCTGCGGCGGCGCGGGCGGCGCTGCTGCGTGCCAGTGTCCCCACCGCCATCCTCACCCGCGCCGGCGAGCTGGCCGCTATGCGAGCAGCCAGCCTGGAGACCTCCCCTTCGAAAGCCATTTTGGATGTGGAGTGGAGTGGTCGTTGGTGACTCGCTGTGGCTTGTGTGGCCTGGGGCCTTTGGGGGGTCATTTATGGTCAACAATGAAACCCTCGCTCCGTGCCTCTATCAGGCGTGCCGCGTGCGTGTGAAAAAAAAAGCAGAGTAGTAAAAGATGCCCATGCATCGTGAATAAGAGAGGAAAAGGTCTAGAAAATCGACTCTCATAGAGCTCAATTTATATTAAAAAGTACACTAATAATCAAATAACGCAAGGGATCATCCATTGGAGCGACGTGATGATAGTGATGGCTCTCGGTCAAGCTTACAATGATTAACCGTTACCCGTACTCTCTAGGTAATTAATTTATAATGAGACACGGATATACCAGTTGTAATATCCATAAGGAAGCTATTTTCGGTGAAATACGGGGATGAAGACGGTATGACGATACCCATATCCAATACCCAGCTTACCCATAATATTCACCACACACCCACACCTCTCTCAGCTCATTCTCTCCTTCACTCCATGCCCTATCCTAGCCACCCGTAGCCATCACTCTTCCCTGGTTCCCCCTCACCCACCCACCCCCTCCGATCCAGCCCCACCTCCGGCGGCACCCAGCACCGTTGCAACCTCCGCACCGCCCTGCACTCGCAGCCTCCATCCCCTCCGGCCCGAGACCGCCACCATCTCCTCCTATCGCGCACCTCCACCGTCGCAGCTTCCACATCACGCATCCACTGTTGTAGCCTCAACGTCTTGCCTCCGACCCTCCACCGCATCATCCTCCTTCTCCACAAGCTTCTGCCACCAACACCCCTCCATCTTCTCCCCATTCCACCCCAGCGGCATAAAACGGCGCCCACACGAGCTTCTATCCGTCTGTCTCCTCCCACGGCCAGACGGGTGCGAGGTGGCGGATGATCTTGTCATGGGAGTGAGAGAGGAGGAGTACACCCCAAAATTGAAGCCTCCATCGAGCACTTTCCCTTCCGTCACCGACAGCGGCAAGCCTCCATCAAGTCCATCCTCGTCTGTCACCGTCAAGCCTCCACCGATTCCATCCTCATCCATCACCGATAGGAACACAAAGATTGGGCGAGTATCACCCATTAAAAGCTTGCACTAGTGCATCACCTACGATTTTGTCTAGGAATATATGCAGATGTACTAGTGGTAGCATGTCAGTTGTTGCATGTCTAGTGGTACTGTGATAGTGTTTCTACTTTCTAATGCATAATCATGTTAATTGTTTATGTATGGTGTTGTTTTATTAGGATAGTGCATTTTTATTATTATGTCGTTTTCTTGTTTACACTTTTTTTGTTAGTATATGTTGATGTCTTGTTTACATAATGGTCGAATGTCCAGTGGTAGTGTTTTCTAATGCATAATCATGTTAATCGTAGCATCTCTGACCGTAGCATGTCGATATCACCAATAGAAAGTCTAAGGGGTATGGCTACAATTCTTGATCCTCGGTACAAAAATGAGATGTTGCTTGTTTGGTTTGCAATGTTGCATGGATCTGCGGATTGTGAGGTGTATGTGGCATATTTAGTTGCCAAGTTATGCAAATTGTTAGAGGAATACAATCTTGAGAAGATGATGATGAATCAATCCCTTATTCCCTTTTTATTCTATGCAAGCACTATCCCTTATGTCACTCTTCAATAAGTGTGTTGTTCAAAAAAGGCCAATATCTTCTAGGATCAAATATGAGTCCGCTACTTGGAAGATGAGCTAGTTCCACTTTCCCAAGAAAAATTTAATGTGTTTAGATTGGTGGAAAGTGGCTGAAACACGCTATCCTACTTTGCAGATGCTAGCCCTTGACATATTTGCAATTACAGGCAGCAATGTTGCTTCGGAATCAACATTTAGTACAAGAGGTAGAGTTCTAAGTGACCATCATTGTAGCCTTACTCCAGACATGTTAGAGGCTCTAGTGTGCTCACAAGATTGCATATGGAACAAATATAAAGGTGTACGTTTTCATAGTATATTCATGTTGATCTTGCTGCCATGTTTCTTTACATCTTCACTTGTACTAAATTGTTTTCTCATAGATGGCAACAATGGTAACTCAACAAGTTTGTGGACTTGTCTCCAAGACAATAAAGAGGCAAAGTACTTCCTCATTGCTACTACCTAATGTACATAACTTTCCGATATTCCGATCCTCCCTCGTTTCGTTTACAATGATGCGCCGATCCGTGGGGCCCACTCGTTCTACGCTTTTGACCAAATCGAGAGGGGGTTGACCATGGTGGTTCCATCTTGGTGTGTGTTTGGGTTGATCATAGTGGCGTGTCAATTAAACCAAGGTTGAGCCCATTCCTTCACTAGATTCTCTCCTGTTGCCTACAACTAGTGGTGTCGCACTCTCGCTAACTGATGAACCTTCGCGCCCAACTGTCTCGTTTATGAAGTAACTACCCCATCAATGATTTCTGTTGGATATTTAAACCTCACACCACCCTTTTATACGTATATAGTGACACATGCAGGTGGGGGAGGTGTTCCAACCCTCCCTCATTTCATATATATTCGATGATGCGTCGATCTGTGGGGCTCGCTCGTTCTATGCATTTGACCGAACTCTAGAGGGGGTTGATCATGATGGTTTCCTCTTGGTGTGTGTTTGTGTTGGTCATAGTGACCTGTCAAACCAAGGTTGAGCCCATGTCTTCACTAGATTCACTCCTGTCGCCTGCAACTGTTGGTGTCGCACACTATCTAACCGATGAACCTTCACGCCCAACTACCCTATTTGTGAAGCAACTGCCACATCAAAGATTTGTGTTGGATCTCCGTCACACCGACTCTAGTATCACCACCATAGGCGGCCTTCATCCGGTCTCTCGCTCGTACTTCATGGTACCTCGAGCACGATTTTCGCCTGCAAAACCATGGCCCTGTTGTTGTCATACCAGGAAGCGATCTCCTTCATCTTGGCCAACAGAACAACGTGTGAAACGCTAACGCTTCGATGAGCTCGTCTCATCGCTTACTGTCGTCCATCTGTAAACATATATACAACTAAATTAAAACACACCTTTTAGCATGTTTTTAATTTATTTTTTTGTGGTGTTTAGCATGTTTTTAATTAATTACAAACATGATGCACATATATCCCTCGTTATAATTAATCACTTTTATCAACATATATGAATTCTAGAATGTATGCATATGCATATGAAGAAAAAAAACTCAATTCATGCTAACACATGAAAAAACTTATTTAGTAGTAAAAAAGATCCCATTCATATCCATAACAAGTTTTTATCAATATTGTAAACTCTAGCATCTATCTACGTCAAATTAAACCTATCTAATATCTAGCTATCAAGCAAACCTAAACTAGAAATCATTGTGAAGATTATTTGTAGTGAATCATTGTGAAGATTATTAAACATATCTACCTATCAAGCAAACCTAAACTAACGTATGACAAAACTTAATTAGTTAGGAAAAAAGATAAATGGAAGATCTCTCACCTCAGCCGGTGTGGTTTCTCTCGGTCACCGGCGTCGGGTATCGTGGTGGAGGTGTGGCCGGCGTCGAGCTCGGGGGCAGGCGGCGGCGAATTTGTCAAGGAGGAGGAAGGGGAGTCCCGCCTGCGGTGGAGGAATGTATTTTAGGCGAGGGAGTGGCGATGGCGAGGTAGGTTTGGGTGTTATGCCTCCATTAATGGCGGCAGCTGAATCCGCACTGCCACACCGGAATCCAGATGGCCACGGCGCCCGAGTTACATGTGAACAACCGCCAGCCGCCTACAATCAAAGGCTGACCACCGCAATTACGCCATGTGTGGGTGTTGTTGAACGCACACGACATTTGGGGACGGTGCACGGCTTATGTACGAACCCGCCACGGCGCCGTGACCTTCGACGACCATGACCACGTTGCGTTGATGTATGCCATGCGGGCTACGATCACACTCGGCTTTGGCCAATCTATATGACTCATGTTTTTTGGGCCGTGTCACGACGTAAGTGGCGGTACGCCAAAGCACGGCTTGTACGGTCATATGCCGGGTGGCCGATATAAAATGCTCGGCGAACCGAGAGAAACATAAGGCAAAATGTGCTTTTCCTGTAGTGATTATTTCAAAAATACTAAATGGTGGTGTCTTCTGAATGTATAAATTCATGTCGTCTGAAATTCAAGTAAACATAACAGTAAATATAAAAACAGAAACCGTGTGGCGCAAATGCTTGGGTTATCTTGCTAGTTTTTACATTCGAATTATATATATTTTATGATAAATAACTTGTACTGCGTTTGTCTTCTTTTTCTGAAACGCGGTACCTTAGGGTCCCATTCATTAAAAAGTAGAAGAGAGTTGCCCGGGTAATTAACCAGGGCGAAAACCGTTACAACACACCCTCAAAAGGGCACACAGCCGATCTGACACCCACAAGACCTCACACACCGTAGAGGTTACCCGCAATGTCTTCGTCGTCACCTCTCCCCGAGCAGGCGATTCCGATTTCACCATGGACGACCAGTCAAGAGCTCGCTGAACAAACGACAAACGAGGACATCGAAGGCCAAAGCCAAATAACCGACTGCCGACGTCGAGGACAGGCAGCTCCGATTCTGTTGAAGTGCTTCACATGAGAAAGTTGCAAGCCTCGCACCGGCCTAGTGCAGCGCAACCTCAGGAGAGCGCCATCCGCTAAAACGACACTCATGGAGTCATCGTTACGGCAGGGGCGCCGCCACATGCAGCTCCGACTTCTCTATCACATCTTTTGTCAAATTGTCAGTATAAAGGTACCCGCGTGTCTTGCAAACCCTAAGAAAGGGGGTAGTTTGCATGATAAATGTTATGTCTAGCTAGCCTTCGCCAAGCGGAACGAAAAGGCAAATAATGAAACGAAATTGCTACGACAGCGCATGGGCGAAATCTGGACGATGCTCATCTTGTACGGTGCTGATTTGCAAAATGATGCAATCTAATGGAAACCTATCGTCCATATATCACTGCTCATAATGAAATGACACCACAGAATGTAAGTGGCTAAGTGCAAAGCAAGAAAGTAAAGGAAGGCAGAAAAGGAACCATGCTGCCTGAAAGAGCGAGCACAGTGGCACATGGAATCATGCATGTGAGCCCGTTTCATGAAGCGTGAAACGTCCTGGAAGAGGGTAGACACGCACCTACAACCTTCAATAACAGGCCGAGATAGGAATTTTTCTGAGCACGCACAGAGGAGTGGAGTGAATTGGACTGGTGGAGGTGGTTGGCTGGCGTCCATTTTTACTTGGGAAGTTAAGTAAGTAGCTGCCATAGTCAATTCTGATTTAGTTGTTGGCTAGCACTAACAATCCTACGTGTACTCTCCACTAGCATCGATGACCATGCATGTGATGAACCCCCTGCCATCTAGTCAGCCATAGCGTACATGTAATGGATGCTCAAAACATTTCTCACTTTTGTGTGCAGCATAAAAATTGTGCTTCATCTGAGAAGAAACACTCACATACTAATGTGCAAATTGTAGGGGACGCATGGCAATTCGGCGCTGATGGGCTGGGTGCACATGCATCTCTCTCTGCCCGCTGCAGGCCCATTTCCGGAAGCACGAAAGCAACAAGGGAAGCCACACCACTCCACCCGCAGGAGGAACTTACTCGGATTCTTCCCCCCGTCCTAGCTAGCTAGCTGCTACCCTAGCAAAGTAATTAACCCAACGGCTACAAATCAGCAGTGAAATGATATATGATCACGTAGAATGAAAACCATTCACCAGAGCGTAAGGTAAATATAACCCATGCTAGAGGTCCGGTTCAGACTTCAGATTAACCAAACAGCCATAGTGACAGCTCTGACCTCGCATCGAATCAGGCTTACTGAGTACTAAGTTATACTACTAGATAGATAACTACGCATCACACGATCGACATGTCCATCTCTTAATTGTTCACAAGAGCAACAAAGATAGTAGTAGCTAGGAAACAGAATCACTCCTGCACTGGTAGTATAGTAGTAAGCTCTGATCTCCGTCATCTTGCTGCTGCAAATTCTTCCCGTGCACCTGCCAGTAAATGATGAAAATAACTGTGTGAAGGCCTATGGTCAGCATGTTGTTGGTGACAACTAAATGGCAGCAATAAACCACACAACAAGTGTAGATGACAACTAAATTTTTTGTGGTTGTGATTTGTGAATCCTTTTTCATGTGTAGATGACATTTCAAGTGATATAAGGAAAATTATAGTGCAAAAATTAGAGGATTAATACGAAGAAAAGTTATTACTAGTCTACCGACGTCTACCATGGATGGAAACGTGGCTTTATCCTTACAGATAACAGATGAAAACACTGCAATAGTGTGCAGCAACTGACAGTTTAGTTAAAGAATAACATTTGATGGTTGGTAACGAGAACAACTACACTTTCAGTTCATAGCAAACAAGCATAACCAACTGAAAATTTAGTTTGGGCCTGAACATTAGATAATTGCACAATCTTCTACCGATCTGGCATAATTACCTGAGTACGTAGGTGAAGCTGCGCTACTCCGCCACCTTGTTGCTGGGCCTGAGACTCATCCTGAGCATGCCGGCGATGCTGCGCTCTTGAGGATTCATCCTCCACAGCGCTACCGCAGCACCGATGTAGAAGAGGGCGGAGAGTAGGGCCGAGCACAACACAGCCGCGACGCAGACTTGGTAAGAAGCCTCTCGAAATCCACACATCTGAAGAACGAAGGCGATGGGTGCCGCCGACGCCGCCACGGTGATGAACCCTAGCACCGGCCAGATCAGGGGCCACGGGAAGATCTCAGAGCGATCCTCGTCCTCGACCTAGCACATTGACAATCGTCGACATCATATATAAGAGACGTTGATTTCGCGGGGCGGGAGGGGCGGGGACTAAGGAGTGAGTGACGAGCAAGACGACGACAAGTACGGAAGTACCTCGCTGTCGCTGGTGCTGCCCGCGGCGCGCAGGAAGAAGAGCACGCACGCCGGCGCCAAGAGAAGCAGGGCGATCATACCAGAATGGTACGAGAGCTCGAACAGGATGGAGGCGACGGTGCAGTTTTTCCCGCCGCAGGCCTCGACCGCGACGAGGTTCAAGAAGCCGGAGAAGATGAAGACAGCGGACAGGAACTGATAGATCAGGACTTCGGCGGCCGCGCGCGCGGCGCTGCTGCGCTCCAGTGCCCCCACAGCCTTCCTCACCAGCGCCGGCGAGGTGGCCGCTGCACGGGCAGCTAGCTTGCAGATCTTCCCTTCGAGATCCATGGCCGTGCCTGAAACAGATCGAGGCAAAAAGACACAAATCAAGATTCGAACAAAATCGACACCATGCAGCTAGAGCTAGAAGCGAGCTCACCTCGCACCCTCAGGCCACCGTCGGTCTAATCAGGGCAGAGAAAGAGGGGCCGAGGAGAGTGCGCGCACGTACCTGGTTCCGGCTGCCGCTGCCGCCGCTGCCGTTGGTTCGACCGCTTTGGATGTGGAGTGAAGTGGCCGGTGAGGTGGCTCGGTGTGACTGGCGTATTACGGTGACCTGGCGGTGGTGGGCTTTTAAGCTGAACTCCGGAGGGTGTGAGTGGTCTGGGTGTGGAAGAAAACAGAGTAGTAAAAGGTGGCCATCGTGAATAACAAAGGAAAAAGTGATAAAACATTTAAAATTCACATTTTTATTCATTAATGTTAATTATATTCATGGACATTCTTGAATTCATGATCATTTTTAAAGTTTGTGAACACATTTTAAATTTGAAAACTTGATTAATTTGTGAACATTTTTTTAAATCCATGAATATATTTTAAATTCATGAATGTTTTCTAAAATGCATGGTTTTTAAAATTCATGATATGTTTAAAATCCTTGAACATCTTTTAATTAAACTAACTTTTTATAATAGAAAGTAATAGCTGATATTTTTTCTAACCTAGCACTAAAGCGAGTGAAAAGAAAACTAAGTAAGCGAGAGGAGCAGAGAGCCCAGTTGAGCAAGCGAGAGATTCGTGGGCCGGCACATGTGATCGTTATAGCTGCAATTCAACGGTTTTAGCGTGAAATAAGAGCTCTCAAAAGACTCAGACGACAACCACCGGCTGACATCAGAACCGAAATGTGTAAATACACCATAACCATGCACCAAACAACTCAACTCTCCACTGAAAACAAATATGGTTTCCAACCGCAACCAGACACGATATATGAAGCCGCATGTTAGCCTCTAGCCCTCTAGTGAAAAATCAACTCTCATAGAGTTTTTGTACATCTAAAGCATGGAAATGGTTTGTCACTAGAGCTACATATTCGGCATGTTTTATAGTGACCATGGCCGGCTTACATTTTACGATACGGGAGTTTCTCTCAACTTCTCCAACTCCAAGAATACAATTGTTTGAGTTAGTGTGAATCTTCATGTAAAATTTCACATTGATATCATTAAACTCGCGAGATAACAGCCCCCGCGTCGACCGCGTAGGTGACTCGTCCATCGTCCCGTTCCAATATTCCTGGTAACCCACGCACTGTGCGCCCTTCCCTCACCGACGCCGGCTGGCTCCGCCGGGCTTGCCCGCACAGCCAATGGATGGTGTTGGGCGTTTTAACGGCAATGACCTGAGGTGATGGATGCGTTGAAGCAGCGACGCGGCCGCCTGTGTGCACAGAGAGTGCGGCTCCCCCTCCTCTGATCACATTGACGTTGCCATATTGTGGCCGCACCAAGCGAAAGAGGGAATGGAGCAACTGCTGCCATGATCCCGACCTGGTGAGCCTGCTCAAAGCCAAGTGATGACAAAGCCCATGTGGTGGTGGTCATCCGACAGATGTCGCGGTAGTTGCCTTTGCCACCGGCAGGAAGACCATGGATGTGAAAAGGCGGCGTGCAGTCTTGTACTTCCGTGTTCTGCTGGGTCATCGCAGGCACCTGCGGCAAGCCTTGTTTGGCAGGCATTATGAATCCCCTTGATGCTTCATTAAGCACAGGCCACGTGTCGCTCATTGTATTTGTATCCGCTTGATGCTTCATTATGAATCAATACAAAAAACACCCTTTGTCGGAAAATAGCAAAATTTCTCATATTTCATACAGGACAAAACACACGCAACAGTAGATTTGATACATTGTTTCACGGTACCAAAGGTTGTTGCCTTGCTCTCTCTCTCTCTCTCTCTCTCTCTCTCTCTCTCTCTCTCTCTCTCTCTCTAAGGGGTTTTCTTCCCTTGATTTTTTCTCATTCTAGTGACCTTACAAGAAAAATAAATTGAAATCGCAGAAGAGATGTTCTAAAACCCTATTCCGTACTATATAAAAGGGGAGGAAGACCTGATGAGTAGAGGGCTTCGCCATTCTTCCGTTCTTCAACCATTCCCATCTACGCAACTGCCACACCGCCATCATCAATATCACATCTCCATAGCCATCTCCACCACCATAGTCCCCATCTTCATCATATTAATTACTTGTAATCAATATTACATCGCAATCAACTCACATTGTAAGATTTTCAATCATTCATCTTCGAGTAACTTTTTATATTATTTTTCTGCTTGTGATTTGAACGTGATGTGTGATTAACACCCTTGGGCTAAGGGTCGATGAGTATCCTCGCAGCCCCATGTATGCGTAAGAAAAGATTGATGATTAGTAGAATTGAAATTTATTCTATATTATTGTGCGGCCATTTTTTTTGTCTCAACCTCGATCCTCGTGTGCGCCGATACCCAAGACACCGAAGATTGGAAGTTCAGAGCAAGGAGTAAAGGACATGGAGGAGAGGGAGGTATGCCAAAAGACGGTGAAAATTGGCGCCAAAGTGGCCACTTGGTGCAGTCACTACCAATCCTCTGTTAGCAAGGTCACTCTCACACGAGTCTGTCTAGTCTCCCGGCGTTTATTATGAGTTAGGCTGTTTTTCCGATAGCAATCATGCCTGCTTTTATGCCTTCTTATGGAATACCATGGATAACAAAAATAATTGCAGAATGGTTAAATGGAAAATTATGTGCCGCCCTAAAAGCTTGGGGGACTGGGAATAATTAATACTTCTATCATGAACAAGTGCTTGATTATGAGGTGGTGGTGACGTCTTTATCATGACCCCCTTCAAGTGCGTGGCGAACAATTCTTCAGAGCAAGTACTTCCCTGATTGTCCCCCTCTCATGTCCAACGTTCGAGGTGGCTCTCAATTTTGGAGAGCTCTTGTTATCAAAAATTCGAGACAAGTTTCGTGGTCCGGTGAAGTTCTCGGTTGATTCAGGATCTTCCGTTAGGTTTTGGCTTGAATGGTGGATGGGCCCAAGACCTCTTTGCCTTTATTACACTATTCTTTTCTCTTACTGCTCCAACTAGGCGATCTCTATTGGGAACTCGCCTCCTCTAATGGGAACCTGGGACTGCACCAGACTTTGTCTCCCGCGGAGTTGGTGGATTGGTATCTCTCCACTGTCGGCCTACATTTGCTCTCGAAGACCCCGAATAGATATCTAGGCCCCACTCCTTGGTCAAATTGCTTTACCTAAAGCTCTCCCAGGGGCAGCTTTCTCCCCGTGTCAAGGGCCTCTGGTGAGCTCGGATCCCGTTCAAAATCAAAATCTCCCTTTGGCAGGCCATTGGGCGCAAACTTCCTGCTATAGTGACCAGATCCTTGAATGTAATGGGAATGCCTCCTCGCTCTGCTCCCTTTGTGACCTGACTGAACGCATTGAGCACATCCTATTCAACTGTGTACTGGCTAAGCTTGCCTAGAGTTGCGTTCGATCGTGGTTGGACGTGTCTTGGAACTCAACTAACATGGATGAATTCCTTTCTATTATCATAAACCTCCTCGACCAATTTTCTAGGGTTATTTGGATTGCTTTTGGTGCTCTTGCATGGGCTGTGTGGACCGTTCATTATAAATTTACGATTGAACATATTTTCCGTAATAAACTTGTTGATGTCTTATTTAAAATGGCTGCATTTCTTCAGCAATGGAGCCCTCTCACTAAGGCCGATGATGTGGACGCTATTATCTTGATGGTCGCTAAGATCAAAGCTTCTGCTATCGCCCTGTCCCTCAAAGGCCCCATGTGGTCAACGACATCTAGTTCTTATGTTTCTTTTGTCGGACCTGTGTGTCCTTTGGCTTGATTTTATGGATATGTATTTGGCTGGTGAGTCTTCTTCCGTGAATCTATTGTCGTTGTTGTGGATTATGTTCTGAACCTTGTCATGATGGCTTTATTTATAAAGTCTGGCACTTGCCTTTTCTCTAAAAAAAAGTAAGTTCAATGGAATCAAGTCTCTGGGGAAGACTATGATGTAGTCATCAAACCCTAATGTATTGTTCGTTTTATTTTTAACAACCCAATTAACCCATGAATCAAGTAGGGCCAAGATTGAACAATCGATCATCCATGCGGTTGCGATCACCATAATGTTATTAGGGCATTTCCCGATCCCCTATCCAGGGGTAAGGGAGTATAAATTTGGTTTTACTCCCTTACCCACACCTAGCCGAACTACTAAACCAATAGAGGAGTATAAATTTTACTCCGGCACATATCCATCCCCTAAATTTACTTCGTTTGTTGGCGACCGAGTAAAAATTTTCTTCGCGTGAAGGCCTCCTGGTGGCCGGTCGGCCACTCACATGAAGCTCCCTTGTCGACAGCGGCGACCTTGGGCCTCGCCGGCGATCTTGCCATCTCGGCAGAAACTGAGATTCCTCGCGCTTGGCTACGGCACGGCTATGGCAGCCAGGGCATAGCAAGACGAGCAACTGTGTCGGTTGCGCTGGTCGTCATCGCTGCCGGACGTGGAAGAAACAAGTGGGGAAATGGCTAGCAGAAGACCCAAGCCGGTCTGGAACCAGTCCTTGATCCCGCAGAGCAAGCCGACGTCGAACGTTAGCCTGCCCTCGACAGCCCTCACCACCATCTGGATAGCATCGCCCGCCGGCGATTCCACCGTCACCGCACACACAGTGCCGCCTTCCTCCCGCACCGCGAGCAGCCTGGCACCACTCACGGCTGCTGCTGTCGCGAGAACCAGGCATGCCACCATGAGGAGAGTGTCCGCCGGTGCTCACGCTCTGAGTCTGGCTGCCATTCTTTCTCTGGAAGCAGGTGAAGAAGAATACGTGGAGACACATTGCAAGTGTTCGATGAAATGTTTGAGTCATACATAAGCTTTAGTCCATTATATTTTGGGGATCGGTTAGGTCCGGCAGAAACTTAATGGAGTAAATTTACTTCACTAAGGGTTTACTCCACCGGATACTCCACTATTTTTAGGAGATCGGTTAAAAATGCCCGTAGGAGTTTGTAGGACGCATCTCCTATGTAAAGTAAAACTCAAGAGCTGACATTTATTCTTCAGTAACAACGAGATGATGATACATTGCAAAATAGACGTAACAATATTCTTTTTGCCGGAATAGACAGAATAATCATTACACGGTAGGAACACCAATTGAACTGATACTGACACCGACACGTCCGCACTGCCATCCATCCATACAACGTACTTTATTCTGACACACGTACCAACGACACGGACACTTACCCTGAAATGCGGTATGGCGCCGTGAGCACTGCCGTGGACGGGGTCGCCGCCGGCCGCCGAGACTGCTCACGGGCGTATGCATGCATCATGCATGGCTTCAGGCGTCGGACCAGGTGATGGCTGCCGCGTCATCGGCGTTGGCGTCGAGCCCGAGCGCCTTCCACACGCCGAGGGAGGTGTCCACGACGTCGTCCGCGCACCCGTGCTTGGAGTCGCACTCGTCCACCGCCTTGGCCTCCACGGTGCGCCCGGTGTGCGTGCTGGTGATGCGGATCATCCTCTCGCACCGCCGCCCGCCCTCGTACCAGCGCGTGGACAGCGCCGCCACCATGTCCCTGTTGCTGTGGTACCCGCCGTCACACTCCGACGGCGGGTCGCCCTCGCCTATGTCGAAATCACTTATCGTCATCACGCCGGGGGTGCCGCCGCCGGCGTGGTGCCTCGCGGCGGCGCACAGCGACGACGCTTGCAGTAGGATCATGAGCATGGCCACGAACGCGAGCTTGGTGTTCGCCATTGCTTGGCTTCTGCTGGCCTTTCGCTTGACTTGCTGTGGGTACTGATGCTGGGTTGTGGCTGGTCTGAGGGGTTTATATAGGCGCACGTACGTCTATACCGATACTCTCACAGTCTCGGTGTGCTCGATACAAGCCCAAAATGGCTGCGTACTGCGTTAGAGGGCAACTGAATTGTAGAGATGAGTTCGTTTGGATTACGTGGTGTCGCTGATGTTACAGCGGTAGTAACCAAGAATGGAACCCGGCAGGTCGCTGTTGGTAGAGATGGTGCCAATTTCTACTACTCCAAACAAGGGAAATTTTCCTAAATCTAAGCTGTTAATCGTGATGTGCTACGACATGACTGGATGAGCAAGAGCAAGTGTAGGTGTGTCCAATGTAGATACTTATATCATGCGTTAATCGTTATTGTTGTTTAATCACGTGAGCCTTCTAGAATTTCTTTTTGAGGAAAATGCAGCAGCTCTGCCATCAGTGAGAGAGAGACAGAGAGAGAGAGAGAGAGAGGGAGTTTACAAGTTTGTGCAAACGCAATAAAACAAACGAACAAAAACAATCCAAAAATGAAATAGTTAAAAACTCCAATCTCATAACGTAACTAGAGAATACCATGCATGTTGATGCGGGAGACGATTGTAATATATTTCACCGATTTGATTATATGAAACATGCATAGTTGAATCGAAACTGCTCTACACACAACGCTCGCTCACCCGATATGTAGACAATAATGGCCTGTTTGGTAATCACCCGCTCCGGGAATCTGCGGAGCGGGGAAACAGCAACTCCTTCAATTTCAACAGCAGCTCCCCCAACTCCGCTCCCGGAGTTGCGGAGCGGAGGAGCACTGAACAGGGCGTAAGTAATCAGACGATTCTACTGCACCTTGGCCTTGTCATGGACAGTTTGATCATCCGTGTCGTCCAACATTTCGTCGTCTACCTAGCAGCACTCTCTAGTTGAATTAATAATATCTGAACTCAAATTTAAAATAAATATTATATATCATATTTTATTATTGTGTATTTTGAATATAGTGGCACAATATAATGAAAACAAATTTCATGCATGTTAAGTGGACCTTTGATGAGGTGGAATGTATGGCTGTGTGGGATGTGTGCATGAGGTCAACTAATAATGAAATGCATGTTGTGGTGGGCCTTCGATGAGGTGACATGTGTTCATGCATGATAAGATAATAGCGGCAATGGGGATGAACTATTTAGGTAGATCATGCCCCGCGCGTTATTGTGGGAACGGATTACAATATATTTTGAGAGATTTGATTGTATGAAGCATGGATATTAGAATTAATATTATATGAACTAAACAAAGAATACATATTACATATATATTGTTTGATTATTTTATAGTTCAAAATAATTATTGAATATAAGTGGCATAGTATAATTAATGAAAAACTTTTTGCAATGCATGTTGAGTGGATCTTTGATGAGATGATATGTGTGATGAGGAGAGATGTTTGCATGGACATCAACTAATAATGATTTTTTTTCACATGCATGATGTGGTGGGTCTTTGATGATGTGGCATGTGTGCATTTTAAGATAATAGAACTAGTGATGATCAACGATTTAGATATATAGAATAGGATAAAAAGATTTGGTTGAACTTGTTTTAATAGTTGAAGAAGGCCAGTTTTTTTGGTTGAACTTGTTTTAATTTGATGTTGTGTGTTTCGAATTTATTTGAGATGAGTTTGATATTATTTTTTTGGTTGAACTTGTTTTAATAGTTGAAGAAGGCCAATTTTTTGGCACCAGTTTTACATCATCTATGACGACAGAAAAAAAATTGGTGCCCTAAAACCTTCTCTCTCCAGCCTAAAGCATTTTTTTGAAGTCAAAAGCAATAGCTTTAATACGGCATGGGCAAGTCGGCCCTTACAAAGTCAGCAACCTGTGCTGGAACATCATACTCCCAGTACAAAGCATAGTCAGCATTACAGACAACACCTAATTTTGCTAAACTATGGGCAGCCATATTCGCTTCGCGGCGACACGCCTTGACCTCACAAAATGAGAACCACGTCTGCATCTGCATCTTCAGGTCATCCAGCACCACAACATGCTCAGAGAAATCCATGCCAGGATTATTTAAGGCGTTGACAAGCAGTTGGGAGTCCGACTCCATCTCCACTCGTATAGCACCCAGCTCAGAGGCGAGATCAAAGGCATGAGTCATAGCCCAGAGTTCAGTCGCATATGCATCAGAGGCTCTCAAAATGCGCCCTGCTTTACAGGCCACCACGGTCCCTGCATGATCCCGAACAATGACACCCCATGCAGCCATGCTATTCTCGGAGATAAATGACGCATCAACATTGAATTTTAGGTTATCCTGTCGTTGGCTTCGCCATTTCACCCCCTTCATAGTCCTTCTTGTTAGAATTTGTGTTTATCTCTTTGATGTAATCTCAACCTTATTCTATCTCTCTCCCGTAACCTGCTAGGATTCCTGTAAAACAGCCAACTCCTCTCCCGACTTGGTTTCCTCTTCTTGTAAGTTACGACAGGGTTGTTCTGTCTCTTGCAATATAAACCAACGCGGCTCCTCATCGAGGAGTAGGAACGCTTCCAAATCTTTCATGGTAATCAGAGCATCCTCTTCCTTACACATCTAGCCACAAAAATCAAACACCAAGTACATCAGCATCGCCCCCATGTCGTCGTCAACAGGTGTCGCCCTCAACCTGGGCGCGCCCCCGTCTGAGAAGCTTGCGAGAGGCAACTTTATCCTCTGGAAAACGCAAGTGCTCCCAGCCCTGCGAGGTGCGCAGGTGACGGGGCTCTTGGACAACTCCGATGCTGCTCCCCCCAAGATGGTGGAGATCACCAAGGTGGACAAAACTTCGGCCATGGAGCCGAACCCGTCGTACGGGCCATGGATTGCCAAAGATCAGCAGGTCCTCTCATACTTACTCAATTCTATGACTCCAGAAATTCTTGGACAGGTCATCGGGAAGGACTCTACCTTCGAGCTATGGACGACGGTGACGAATCTCTTCGCCTCTCAGTCGCAATCCAGGATCACAAACCTGAGAATCGCGATCACCACAACCAAGAAGGGCTCCCTGTCAAGCTCTGCCTTCATGGCGAAGATGAAAAACCTTGCAGATGAACTAGCTGTTGCTGGCCGTCCGGTGTCAGATCCGGAGATGGTTGATTATATTCTTGCAGGACTAGACCGTGACTATGATCCTGTGGTTGCGGCGGTTGGTGCTGTCAAGAACTTGATCACGGCGGACGACCTCTTCACCCAAATCTCCGCTTTTGATCAGATGATGGAGATGTTGGGCGATTCATCTTCAAGCACTTTCCATAAATCTGCAAACGCGGCTTACAGAGGCCGTGGCCAAGCTCGTGGAAGATTCTATCGCGGGCGAGGAGGAAGGGGGCGCGGCCGTGGCGACTGCCAGCCCCCTCCTGCTGGTGGAGGCGGTGCCTACAGAGGACGTCCTCGACAGCAACCACAACAGCAGCAAGGGCGTGATCAGCAACAACAACATGACTACCCTGAGTGTCAGATTTGCTTTAAGCATCATCCAGGGGGTGCACGCACATGTTGGTGGCGCTATGAAGAAAATAATCAGGAGGAAAGGGGGGCACATGCTGTCTCCTATGGTGTGGATACCAATTGGTATGCCGACAGCGGAGCTACAAACCACATCACTGGGGAACTTGACAAATTGACGATGCGAGAGAGGTACAATGGTGGAGACCAAATTCACACGGCGAGTGGTTCTGGTATGGAAATTTTACATATTGGTAGTTCAATTGTTAAAAACCCGTAAAAACTTTGCACTTGAAAAATATCTTACATGTTCCTGAAACATCCAAAACCTTGTTTCCGTTCATCGATTCACTCTTGACAACAATGTTCTTATAGAGTTTTATCCTTATTTTTTCTTGGTAAAGGACCTAGCCACGAGGAGAATCATTCTTAGAGGACGGTGCGTGGGAGGTCTCTATCCACTCATATCATCATCATCATCGTCATCATGGTCAAATAAACAAGCTTATGTCGTCACTAAGCCGTCTTCAGCAAAGTGGCACAGTCGTTTGGGTCATCCATCTTCAGTTATTGTTAGATATGTTCTTAGCAAAAATAAACTCTCATATGAGTCTAGTATTGAGTCAGTCTGTGATCCGTGTCAACAGGCCAAAAGTCATCAGCTACCTTATCCTATTTCTACTAGTGTATCTACCGCTCCATTGCAACTTATTTTTTCAGATGTATGGGGGCCAGCCCCTACTTCGGTTGGTAGATTTTCCTATTATGTAAGCTTCATTGATGATTATAGTAAATTTACTTGGATTTACTTATTGAAGAAGCGATCTGATGTCTTCCAAGTTTTCATCAACTTTCAAAATCTTGTTGAACACAAACTAAACTCTAAGATCATTGCTATGCAGACTGACTGGGGTGGTGAGTATGAGAAGCTAAATTCTTTTTTTCAAAAACTTGGTATTTCGCATCATGTCTCTTCTCCTCATGCTCACCAACAAAACGGATCGGCTGAAATAAAGCACCGTCATATTGTTGATGTAGGACTCGCATTACTAGCAAATGCATGCATGCCACTCAAATTCTGGGATGAAGCTTTTTTAACTGCTACATATCTTATCAACTTGCTCCCAAGAAAAGTTATCAAACTTGAAACACCCATCACACGGCTTCTTGGTGTCACACCTGATTACACATCTCTCCGTATCTTTGGTTGCGCATGTTGGCCAAATCTTCGACCCTATAATACACGCAAACTTGCTTTCCGTTCAAAAAAATGTGTTTTCTTAGGCTATAGCCCTATGCATAAGGGAGTTAAATGTCTAGATGTTCCCACTGGTAGGGTTTATATATCTAGAGACGTTGTCTTCAATGAATCTGTGTTTCCCTTTGCATCTCTTCATCCAAATGTCGGTGCTCTTCTTCGAAAGGAAATTCTCCTTCTTCCATCACATCTTCGAAATTTTAATCACGGGGGAGACAATTGTACTGACCAATATGATGATAATCCTGCCAGTCCCTCTACTCTTATGCATGTGCAGGTTCCTGAAGAAAACGGCGTTCAAAATGGTCAAAACCATGAAATTTTAGCTCAAGATGATGTGTTATTTCATGCTCCAGAAGAAGACGAACCTGGCGCCGATCCGGTGATGATTTGGCGGCGCCTGGTACTCATGCACGCTGGCAGGCCTCGGATCGGGCGTGCACATCCTTTTTGGATCGCGTCCCAGGCGGCCCAGATTCCTGGGAGGGCCAAACCCGTGCCGACGTGTCTCCCGACAGCGGGACCAGCGGGACCAGCCGCGCGGTTGGCTCCTCCTCGCGCCCTGTGCGCATGCACTCTCGCGAATCTTCTGCGCCCGCAAGTCCTGCAGCTTCCCGGGCGTCCAGTGGCAGAGGGGCCACACCGAGGTCCACTGGATCTTCTGCGCACGCGTCAGATGGATCTCCTGCACCAGCAGATTTAGCAGCAGCAAGCGGATCTTCTGCAGCAACAAGTGGATCTTCTGCGCCAATGCTCCCTGTACACATGCAACAAGAAGCTCCCTTGCGAATTATGACCAGATTACAAAAAGTTATACGTAATCCAAAAATACGTACTGATGGTACTATACCATATGGCATGCTATGTATTTCAGGGGAACCAACAACATTAACTGATGCACTTGGTGACCCTAAGTGGAAGAAAGCAATGGATGAGGAGTATTCTGCACTTATGAGGAACAAAACTTGGTGTCTTGTGCCTGACCAGAGAGGTAAAAATATTATTGATTGCAAGTGGGTGTACAGAATCAAAAAGAAAGCAGATGGCTCCATTGACAGGTATAAGGCACGTCTAGTTGCAAAGGGCTTTAAACAACGTTATGGTTTAGACTATGAGGATACCTTCAGTCCCGTTGTAAAAGCTGCAACTATAAGACTTGTGTTAGCCATTGCTGTGTCCAGGGGATGGAGTCTAAGACAGCTAGATGTACAGAACACGTTTTTACATGGTGTTCTGGAAGAGGAGGTGTTCATGAGGCAGCCGCCAGGATATGAGAATAAGAAAATGCCACAGTATGTCTGCAAGCTTGACAAAGCACTCTATGGTTTGAAACAAGCACCTAGAGCATGGTACTCCAGGTTGAGCTCACAGTTGAAGTATCTTGGCTTTATTGCTTCCAAAGCTGACACATCTCTGTTCATTTATAACAAGGGAAAAGTAGTCATCTTTGTGCTCATATATGTGGATGATATCATAGTTGCAAGTTCATCACAAAGTGCTACTAATGCTCTTCTACATGATTTGAGCTCAGAATTTGCTTTGAAAGATCTGGGTGATTTGCATTTTTTCTTAGGCATTGAAGTTAAGAAGACTCAATATGGCATAGTACTAAATTAAGAGAAATATGTTACTGAGCTTCTATCTCGCATGGGGATGAAAAACTGCAAGCCTGCACCTACACCCTTGTCCTCCTCAGAGAAACTTTCAGCATATGAAAGAGAGCCACTTCAGGAGGGAGATAGCACAAGGTATAGAAGCAATGTTGGAGCATTGCAGTACTTGACTCTTACTAGTCCAGATATCTCTTTTGTTGTTAATAAGGTTTGTCAATATCTACATGCACCTACTACTGCATATTGGACAACTGTCAAGAGAATTGTAAGGTATGTTAAACATACTATGGGAACAGGACTGCATTTCAGACGCTCCAATTCCACTCTTGTGAGTGCATTCTCCGATGCTGATTGGGCAGGTTGCAATGATGACAGAAAATCAACTGGAGGCTTTGCAGTATTTTTTGGTCCTAATCTTATTTCTTGGAGTGCCAGGAAACAGGCCACTGTATCAAGGTCTAGTACAAAGACTGAGTACAAATCCTTGGCTAATGCCATTGCAGAAATTATTTGGATTGAGTCACTACTAGAAGAATTGGGAAGTAAGCAGAATCGCATCTCATGCTTATGGTGTGATAATTTGGGAGCAACATATTTGTCAGCAAAGCCAGTGTTTCATGCAAGAACCAAGCATATAGAGATTGACTTTCACTTTGTACGTGAAAGGGTTGCAGCAAAGAAACTTGAGATACGGTTCATTCCTTCCAAAGATCAAGTGGCGGCTGGATTTACTAAGGCACTACCAGCAAAACCATTTGAAGAGTTCAAGAGGAATCTAAACGTAGGATAGTTGAGATTAAGGGAGGGTGTTAGAATTTGTGTTTATCTCCTTGATGTAATCTCAACCTTATTCTATCTCTCTCTCGTAACCTGCTAGGATTCCTGTAAAACAGCCAACTCCTCTCCCGACTTGGTTTCCTCTTCTTGTAAGCCACGACAGGGCTGTTCTGTCTCTTGCAATATAAACCAACGCGGCTCCTCATCGAGGAGTAGGAACACTTCCAAATCTTTCACTTCTTTTCTCCTTCTTTGGCCACAGCTCGAGGCACTCGGCCGTGCTCACCCGTGCATCATGCGCAATCACTTGCCCAGACTTCTTCTTCTCACCATTCATCTTCTTATTCCGGTTGTTCCACCAGTGCCACATAAAATGGAAAACCTCCAACCTTTTCTTTTCTGGTAGCTCCCAGATGATATCTAAAGCCTCTCCAGCCAAAACTGTGTTCTCCAAATGCATTCTTGTGCCCTCCAGTTCAAGGTCTCGCCACACCTCTTTCACCTTCTTGCGTAGTATGAACAGGAGCGCACAATCTTCCTGAACATATCCGCACATTGGGCATCGCTCATCATCCAACACCATTCCCTTCCTGGTCAAGTTTGCTCGAACTACAAGAGAGTCATGTGCTAAACGCCAGACAAACATTTTAATCTTAGCATGCCATTCTCCATATTCTCGTCCAGAAGCTATCAGCACACGCACTCAAGTCTCCTTGGCCCCCGGAACTAGTGCTGCCCCTTTCGTCCCCATTCAAACCTGAGATTTGTGCATGCGACTTATATGCCATTTTCACTTAATGTAGCCCCTTTGCATCATAGTGCCACGCAATGAAATCCTCCATACTATCACACAATGGAATATTCAGAAGAGCATTATCATCAGTAGGCAAAAAGGTGTCTCGCACCAGCTGAGTGTCCCACTTCCCATCAAATGGGCTAATCAGGTCGTTCATCGTCTCGAGCAGGGTCCCATTTCTTGGCGTAATGACACCCCGTGACCAAGCCCTTAGAATCCAAGGATCCCGCCAGATGTTCACCTTTGATCCATTCCAAATCCTCCAAATATAGCCTTGCCTCACTAGATCAGCACCATGCATCAAGCTCCTCCAGGTGTAAGAGATTCCAGGACTCGCTTTGGCCTCCATGATATTCCCGTCAGGGTAGTAGTGAGCCCTCAACACCCTCGCACATAGGGAATCAGGGTATTGGATTAGTCGCCACACCTGCCGAGACAACATGGACACGTTAAAACTGTGGATATCTCTGAACTCAAGTCCTCCTGCTCCCTTCGGTTTGATCAAGCGCCGCCACCCAATCCAATGAATCTTATTTTCTTTGTCTTGATGGCTCCATCAATAGCTCCCAATCATCGAGCTTATCTCCTCACATAAACCTTTTGTAAGGTAAAAGCATGACATAGCAAAGGTTAGTATCGCTTGTGATACCGCCTTCACCAGCACCTCTTTCTGCGGCTCAGTGATTAACTTCTCGATCCAGCCCTGCATCCTCTCCTAGATTTTATCCTTAATGTATACAAATGTTTTCTTCACCGACGGCCAACATGAACTGGCAGTCCCAGGTAGCGGTCATTCCATGCCATATTCGTTATGCCTAAGGGCTCCATGACGGATTTTCTTCTCTCCTCGTCCACGTTCGGGCTGAACCTGATTGCACTTTTCTCAAAATTTATACACTGACCCGAACAGTTCTCGTAAAGCTCCAGGGTTCCTTTTAGCGCCTGTGCTTCTTGTTGTTTCGCCTTAATGAGCAACAGGGAGTCATCCGCAAAGAACGAATGAGATACATTGGGTGCAGCATGGCACACCCTGATACCGCTTATGACTCCTTTCTCCTCTCCATCCCGCAGCAGCACCGACAGCCCTTCCACACATATTACAAAAAGGTAAGGGGACAAAGGGTCCCCTTGGTGCAATCCTTTCGATGGTATGATCTGTTCAGTCATAGCGCCATTCACCTTAATCTTGTATTTTATGGTGGACACACTATTCATTATAAGCTCGACCCACCGTTGGCAGAACCCCAGCTTGGTAAGCATCGCCCGTAAGAACCTCCACTCGACGCAGTCATACGCTTTACTCATATCTACCTTCACAGCCGCATACCCCTCCTTCCCTCCTTTTTTATTCATCAAGAAATGTGTTAGCTCATATGCCACAAGAACATTGTCGGTAACCAGTCTACCGCTCACAAAAGCACTTTTGCTCTCAGATATGATCTCCGGCAGAAGCAGTTTTAGCCGGTTTGCCAAGACTTTCGACACTAGTTTGTACAACACGTTGCATAGGCTAATGGGTCTCAAGTCCTTAATGCGAGATGGATTCTTCACCTTCGGTATAAGAACCACATAAGTATCATTCCACCCTTCTGGCATCGCTCCCCCATTGAGCACCTATAACACGTCCTTCACAACCGAGTCTACCATAAAGTGTCAGCACTTTTTGTACACCAGTGATGGCATGCCATCCGGTCCCAATGCTTTCAGGTCCTCTATGATATCAAGGGCAACTTTCACCTCAGCCTCCGTGAACTCTTTGCACAAGTAATCATTCATTTGTCGAGTCACACGCGGGAGTACTTTATCAATAAGCTCATTCATTTGAGTGCCCTCTGTGGAAGTAAATAACTCCTAAAAAAGAGCACACATAGTTAGTTAGGTCTGCCCCGCCTCCACGACCACTCCATCTGTTGGGGAACGTAGTAATATCAAAAAAAAATCCTACGCACACCCAAGATCATGGTGATGCATAGCAACGAGGGGAGAGTGTTGTCCACGTACCCTCGTAGACCGAAAGCGGAAGCGTTAGCACAATGTGGTAGATGTAGTCGTACGTATTCACGATCCGACCGATCAAGTACCGAACGCACGGCACCTCCGAGTTCAGCACACGTTCAGCTCGATGATGTCCCTCGAACTCCGATCCAGCCGAGCTTTGAGGGAGAGTTCCGTCGGCGCGACGGCGTGGTGACGATGATGATGTTCTACCGACGCAGGGCTTCGCCTAAGCACCGCTACGATATTATCGAGGTGGATTATGGTGGAGGGGGGCACCGCACACGGCTAAGAGATCCAAGGGATCAATTGTTGTGTCTAGAGGTGCCCTCATGCCCCCGTATATAAAGGACCAAGGGGGAGGGGCGGCCGGACAGGGGAGGGCACGCCAGGGAGGAGTCCTACTCCCACCGGGAGTAGGACTCCCTCCTTTCCTAGTCCAAGTAGGAGAGGGGAAGGAAGGGAGAGAGGAGAGGAAGGAAAAGGGAGGGCGCCGCCCCCCCTCCTTGTCCTATTCGGACTAGAGGGGGAGGGGGGTGCGGCCTGTCCTGGCCGCCCCTCCTCTTCTCCACTTAGGGCCCATGAGGCCCATTAACCCCCCGGGGGGTTCTGATAACCCCCCGGTACTCCGGTATATGCCCGAAACCACCCGAAACTATTCCGGTGCCCGAACATAGTTGAGGGAGTCCTAGATTAGGGGGTCCTCGGAAAGCCGGACTATATACTTTGGCCGGACTGTTGGACTATCACTACACCACAACACCAAATCCCCAACAGCTAGATTGGTCGGGAATACAAGTTACGCTGACAGAAAGTCGGTCGGGAAAGATTTTTGCCTACCGATCTTGTCTGTTGGAGAAAGTCCAGACGGGAAAACCTTTTCCCGACTGACATACATTTGCCGACCGGTTTCTTGTCATCTATGCGGTAACTTTCCCGACCAACAATCTGTAGGGCCAGCCATGGGACTTTCCCGACCAACAGTCCATTGGGCCTTGTATTGCCCTTTCCCGACCAACAGTCTAATAGGGTTTTCTTTGCCGACCAACCTTTCATTGGCCTAGAATTTGCCTTTCCCAACCGACTGTCAGATAGGGTTTTCTTTGCCGACCAACTTTTCGTTGGCCCTGGAATTAGCCTTTCCCAATCAAGGATTTGTTTTGCTGACCAACATCCATTAACCCTCCCATAGCTGGCATTCACATTACAAACAAAATAATTACCATCCAACACCTCAGCTATGGGTAATTATGCCCATAGATGGCGTCCATTATCAAGTTACATATCTTCTAACAATAATAACACACATTTCCAGCAACAATATTAAACTAGAACATACATTAATTAATTCTCACACATAAATAGTTCATCTGTTATGGGCATAATTACAATCCAAATTTCCGATAAACTAAGGTAACTAATTAAATAGAGGAAACATTGTGGTTCACTGTCCAAGACACCATAGGTTTACAAAATGATAGCTAAAATGCATCACCAATAGTTTAGTCACCATTAAAAAATACAAAAAATATCCAGTTGACGCAAACTGTCAACTTCATGGTTCGTCGTCCTCTTTTGCATGTTCCTACAAAAGACAAAGAAGTCGCAATTAAAATCATACGTTCATAAAGACAATGGCACCATAAAAATTTGTATAAAGCATAGCATAGCATCAAACGAACTATTCAGACAAGGCAACTGAATTGCTGCATATAGAATAAGTATTACTCTATAGGAAACTAACTCCCAAGTTTCCTGCACTCTATTTTAAATTAGACCAACACTAACTTTGGTGTGTTAGGGGTCAAATGAGCATTGTGAATCAGCTCAATGACTTGACGAAGAGAAAAAAAATCCTAGTCAATTGTCATTCTTAGCTAACTTAGGAAAAAAAAGGGGGAGTAAAGAGGTGCATTCATTATATATACAGTAGTACAACATAGGCGGTGAGCTAAGAAATCAGTGCATATATTTTATCTCAGTTATGGCACCGCATCTAGCATAGGTGTGCTTGCTGTTACTTTTGCATGTAAGCCGTGCGGCACAACATCACCATTATCTATGCGTCTCTCACTTGTTTCTTCTCTTTTCTCTACTGTACGTGCAGCCGCTTCATCTAGCTCCGCGCAGTTGGCCAGATGCAGTATGTTAAACCACCATGCATATCTTAATATGACAAAGATCTCTCACACCAATAACATCGACATGCTGGTGTTTTATGTCATTCAGGCCGTCCACTACTGCTACCCCATCATATAATGTACCAAGGATAGAAAGGGCATCAACCACAAAAAATAAGGCAAATGTGTCAATTCCTATTTTTCTTCATCACTCTTAAACCAAGAACATAGTTCTATTCTACTAAAGTCATGAGTTAGATCACTGTGTCCACACTTGGAGGTTTTATAATAAGTTAGCAGCACAATGTATGTTTCTATATTTCATTCCATTGTCTTTTGTTTCCTTCGGATTGAAAATGAACATAACCTCCCAATTAAGAGCCTATGTCTTCTTTTAGAGCTGAACAGTGTTTCAAGTTATGAGGTTGCTTATTTCAAAGCTGGAGTAGAGGAATATGAAAACGATACATAAGAGTACATTTATGGCACTAAAACTAATGATTGCTGGACATTCAAGTGTTCTGATTTAGCCTTACAGGATTGCCTAGAAGAAGAACTTCTTTGTTGTCAGCGGCTAAGTAAACAGGCATGGGCTCAACCCATATAAATATCCCCAAGTTAAATTGTTCACCATGTCCGCATTTTGTTAGGATTTCTCTTTAAAGGATGGTGTCTTTGACCACATCAAACATTTAATCAGTGACTTGAAATCCAATTCCATTCCTTAAAGGAGCACATGACACATTCACGCGTTCGTACACACCCACATACACGACCTTATTAATACACATACACTAATGTGAAAGGGCATGGTAAAGTGCTTAATCCCCCAAAAGTCTAGGAGCAAGACAAGGGGCATAGCCATAATGTATTGCATAACCAACACAATGTACACTCATCAGGTGTGTACCACATGTCAGTATCAAGTGGCATATTGATCTATTAGTATAATTTGTATGGTTAGGAGACAATATCATGCACATGTTTATCTAAGCAAAACTGAGTATCCATGGTGATATGACACCATCAGAAGGGTGCTCTTAAATGACACACACTCATAGCGACAGTTCATTTAGCAAAGGTACAAATATTAACTTTGTGGTAGCTTCTGTAAGGTCTACTACAGTCAGGTTGTGCATAAAAATGCATTGATTGTGACACAAATGGGGAGGCCACGAGTAATGGGTTACCCTTTGCAACAACTCTTCTACGAAAGAAAATCCCTTCATCATCCCATTCATCAACGTAGTTACAGGTGCGTGGGAGGGTGTCTGCATAGATAGGTTAGTGCTAGAAGAAAATGAGGGATCCCTTGCCGCTTGCGCTTGCCATTTTTCCTCCTACTAAAAAACACACAGTATATGAGTGCCTCGCTTGAACCAATTGTGCAAATATTATAATTATGAGTTTTACTTTGTAGATAATTAGATACTGAATTAGAGTTGTGTTTATCTCCAAAATACATCAGCTATATTCATTAACTTTCCACCTATCTAATGGGGGCTCTTCCTCTTGTTCTCATTATTTCTCATTCGTGTACACTATTCTTCCCTTTTTTGTTTGAAGAAAAGAGGTCCCTACAGATTCATGACAATGAAACTTCTCACAGAACATGATCATTAGCAGTTACATTGCACGAACTCTAGCCTCTCTAGGTTCCATCTTTTTAAAAAATAGAACAACACACAAAGCACCAACCTATGGTGACAAGACAAGGTTTAGAGCAATATATAGGCCAGTAAAATGAGTCTAAACGTGACAAGCGAAGGGAGATTGACATAGTAGTGGTTAAACTGTGGCTGGTGCGCAAATCACATCAACAATAGATTCTTCTACAGTAAGACATAAATCCAACAGTTTGTTTGCTTCCTGTTAATGCAACATCAGGTCAATATTAGCTCTATTTTCATGATAATTTCAGGTGTCTATAGATGGATTGGGAATTTCAACTAGGTTTCTATATTTGACCAATTTATAGTGAGATTTTTCCGACTGCCAACAAACATGAAAACCAACAATATAGATAGGTTCTACTAGGAGAGAGCTAGTGCCCTCAAAAAAGAATCACTTCTAGCTACTTTTGTCAACTTCAATCCCAGCAGATAAACTTCACTTTTGCTTATTCAGATTGTGTTTCTTGCTCGGAAAACTATGAGGCCACACCGGTGGGAACAAAAGAGACATGAAACAACGATACTAATACAGGGACAAGGGATACAACAATTTCTAGAAACAGACATATGGCGATGAGGCAAGCATATATAAATATTAATAAAATGCCATGTAATAAAGACAAAAGAATTATTGAATGTGTGAAATGAGATCAAAATACTATCCCATTTGTTGCCCCGATGCCTCTTTCCAAGTCCTCGATGACCGAATGATCATCAATTTCCTCAATCCTCAGTTCCTCGTGGACTAATGTTACAGCGATACATCATATGCTAGCTAGCACTAGACTTTGAGATAAACTTAACAGTAATTGTCCCACCAATCGAAGATTGTTTACCTGTTATAATATCATTGCCACTGCTCGCAGATGCCAATGTCGATATGTCACTCCCTAAGCCAGCATAGCAGCACCATCAGCAGGTCACCATCAGCCAGCAATATCAATATACATCATAGATTCATAGTTGCATATAAGAGAAGCTAATGGAAATTAAAAGTGTTAGCACCCCGACACCCAGCAAGCAAGCACGCACACAGCCCAGCAGCCAGCAAGCAAGCAGTACGGCAGAAGCAAGCAAACGCCCGGTACAGCGGAGGACCATAGCAGCACGGGAGGACCGAGGAGAGCAGGGATTGGTAAGAAAGTAACCTTGCTGGCGAGTGGCGACGGGTGGCTGCGACCCCACGCGACGGCAAGGCCACACCACGAAGTAGCAAAACGATTCCAGGCAGGAGCGACGCAAGTCTAGGCGAATGCGGCGGGGGTACGCTCATGTGGCCGCCCTCGATCCAATCTGCTGCTCTGGTCAATCAAGCGAATAGACAGAGATCTGCATGCTAGGGTTTGGAGTGGGATTTCCGGGATGCGTTCCCGTGGTGAGCGATAGGGGAGGGGGATACATGGAACAGGAGGAGAGACCACCTGACAGCCGAGGGTGCTCGAGCACATCACGGCGGAGAGAGCACCTACCGGTGGAGGGCAGGCGAGCGCATGGCGGCGGCAGTATGTAGTGGGGTCGGCGGTGGATAGCATGGAGGATGGAGGGAGAGGGAGAAGGGGCGGCGTCCCGGCCGGTTGGACAGCACGCGTCCGGCTGCAGATCTCGAGCGTGGCGGCGGGGAGAGAGCTCGAGCGTGGCGGCGGCGGATGTAGAAAGTGGGCGAGGGTTTGAGAGATTTGGGGATTTTGAGCGGAACGGGAGAAAAATACTAGGAGCTTCTCGTGGGCTGGGCTGGTTTTGGCGCTAACATTTTTCTGTTCCCGCGTGCGCGCCTAGACGGCCCAAGTAGCTACCAACAGTCGGTCGGTATTAATCCCCGACCCACAGTCCGATGGAGGCTCACCTATTCCCGACCGACAATCGGAAGGTAAAGAAATGGGTATTCCCGACCGATAGTCTGTTGCCACATGAATGTATTACCAACCAACAGTCTGATAGATGTTTTCCCAACCAACAGCCCATTGGTATAAGTGACTTTTCTCAACAACCATTGGTAGGGAAATCTGGTGCGTGGTGTAGTGTATGAAGATACAAGATTGAATACTTCGTCTCATGTCCGGGTGGGACTCTCCTTTGCGTAGAAGGCAAGCTTGGCAATTCGGATATGTAGATCTCCTTCTCTATAACCGACTCTGTATAACTCTAGCCCCCTCCGGTGTCTACATAAACCGGAGGGTTTAATCCGTAGGACAAACTTGTCACGCCCAATATGCGACCCTATCCAAAAGGAACTCGAAGGTCCCACCAAGGATAGACCCGCATATTGAAACGCTTTTGCAAGGTGGATATCATTACATCAACATTACATAATAGATCGGGATACATACATAAGGCATACAATGCCACACGAATACAACATCACAATACATCAGAGCATCATCCGACTACGGATGAAACACAAACAGAAACTCAAACGACATCCACCCTGCTAGCCCAGGCTGCCGACCTGGAACCTATCCCCTGATCGAAGAAGAAGCAGAAGAAGAACTCCAAATCAAGCAAACATCGCTCTCGCGTCATGATCATCGCATAAACCTGTACCTGCAACTGTTGTTGTAGTAATCTGTGAGCCACGAGGACTCAGCAATCCCATTACCATGGGTATCAAGACTAGCAAAGCTTAAAGGGAAAGGAAGGGGTAAAGTGGTGAGGTTGCAGCAGCGACTAAGCATGATATGGTGGCTAACCAACGCAAATAAGAGCGAGAAGAGAGCAAGCAGAACGGTCGTCAACTAGCAATGATCAAGAAGTGATCCTGAACTCCTACTTACGTCAAACATAACCCAGAAACCGTGTTCACTTCCCGGACTCCGCCGAAAAGAGACCATCACGGCTACACACACGGTTGATGCGTTTTAATTCGGATCTGGTGTCAAGTTGTCTACAACCGGACATCAACAAATTCCCATCTGCCTATAACCGCAGGCACGGCTTTCGAAAGATTATACCCTGCAGGGGTGTCCCAACTTAGCCCATGACAAGCTCTCGCGATCAACGAAGGAATAGACCTTCTCCCAGGAAGACCCGATCAGACTCGAAATCCCGGTTTACAAGACATTTTGACAATGGTAAAACAAGACCAGCAAGACCGCCTGATGCGCCGACAATCCCGATAGGAGCTGCACATATCTCGTTCTCAGGGCAACACCGGATGAACACTACGTACAACTAAAACCAACCCTCAAGTTTCCCCGAGGTGGCGCTGCAAGTGGCTCTGGTTCGGACCAACACTTAGACAAGCACTGGCCCGGGGGGGCTATAATAAAGATTACCCTCGAGAGAGCGATTCCCAAGGGAAAAGTAGGTGGTGGTGAGGCAAATGGTAAAACCAAAGTTGGGCCTTGCTGGAGGAGTTTTATTCAAAGCGAACTGTCAAGGGGGTCCGATAAATCACCCGACCGCGTAAGGAATGCAAAATCCGGGAACATAACACCGGTATAACGGAAACTAGGGCGGCAAGAGTGGAACAAAACACTAGGCAAAAGGCCGAGTCTTCCACCCTTTACCAAGTATATAGATGCATTAATAATATAAGAGATATTGTGATATCCCAACCAAAAATCTTGTCCATCATGGAGAAATCTTAAACTTCACCTGCAACTAGCAACGCTATAAGAGGGGCTGAACAAAAGCGGTAACATAGCCAAACAACGGTTTGCATAGGAGAGGTGTCAAAGGTTAGAGGTTCATGGCAATATAGGGAGGCTTGAAGAACAGGTGATAGGTAACGCAGCATAGCGATAGAACGAAGCAACTAGCATAGCAATGATAGTAGTGAGATCCAGGGTAGCGGTCATCTTGCCTGAAATCCCGCAAGGAAGAAGAACGAGTCCATGAAGAAGATGAACGGATGAAGCCAAACCAAGTGTAGACGAACGAATCCTCATGATCGCAACGAAACAGGAACTATTAAGAAGAAGCACATAACATAGTAAACACACCACACATGAACAAGGCGTGATGCATAACAAGCATGATGCATGACAAGACTATATGAAGCTAATCATGGCAAGAGATGATGCAAACAAGAGCAACACATCAAGGCAAGTTTAAATGAGGCCGGGAACAACATATAACAATTCCGGTAAGTCCTCATATGCATATTTCGAAATTGGTCCAGATCTGAATAAACCTTATGTTCAAGTAGTTAAACAGCAAGTTAATATGCACAAAGATGATCTACATGAGATTCTAGTCAAGTTGCATATACAGTTCATTTAGTTCGGAGCTACGGCCTAGAAGATATGAGCAAAACAAGTTAAACATGGCATTGATGCAAAATGCACCCAAACATCAAGCAAACATCTCAAAACAAGGATGCAACATGATAACATGAAGCTACATGCAATTCTAAGCAAGTTTCATATAGAGCACACTTAAAACGGAGCAACGGGTCAAACACACACACATGAAACAAGTTTAAAGGACAAGCTGTCCAAAACAGCAACTAGGCATATTGCAAGCATCAAAACAACATGCTACAGCACCCCAACATAATAACAAAAGGCATGGGCATGATGTACAGGTAAAGCATAACAAAACATGAACACTGAGCTATCTCTAGAAATCACTAGAACATGCTCAAACACACATGGTAAGATTGCAAGTTATAACAATTCAGACTTTGCAGAAAATAACATCACGATGCAATGTTCAGAGCTATCAAACAACATGTTACAGGAACTTATCATGGAAAACAAAGGCATGGCATGAATCTACTAATTGCATAGATCAAAAGTCCCTTACTGACCATAAGCCAAAAGGATCAGAAAATATGATGGCACCCACGTAAACATAGCAAGTTATTAATACAGATTCATACATGGCAGGAACAGAATTATGAAGGCATGTAGATGAGCTTGTGCAACTCACTACAGAGCAATACATGGCATGGCAAGGCAACCCAACAGTAAGAAGACATATTTGTGAAGCTAAGCATGGCAATAGCAAGGTCATAGGGTGCATGGATCACTAGCAAAACACATGGGAACAACTGAACTTAATGTTAACAGGCTGACATCAACATTATGAAGCAACTTTGGAGCAAGATATGAACAAGCTACAGCAAGCTATAAATGCAACCAGGGGCATGGATGGATAGAGGATGACATGTAGATCAAAACATGTTTATAAACATCTCCAGATTATGCATAGAATGATTAGTAGCAACATGTTTATATAGCATCACGAAATAACAGATTCAGCCTAGCAAAACAGCAACATCATGAATCCTACTTAACAAGCTCGATTCACTCACCACAAGTCATTACATGACAGGATAAGCATAGCATCATCAAGAAGACATGTTTGTGGAACAAACCAAGTCAAGAACAAGTCCATAGCATGCACGGATCAACTATAGCAACCTTGGCCAACTTGAATAACATGTAAACAATCTGCCAGGAAACATTTTGAAGCAAAAGTAGAGCACTCAAATGACATGCTAGACTACTCCATAATTGCAACCAAGGGCATGAATGGATAGACAATAACCACATGTTCAAAACACCCTTACTGAAGTATCTCAAAATATGCATGGATCTCTCTGTAGCATCAAGTTTACATGACATCAAAATAACAGCAGAACAGGGACTAAAATCAGCAACATCACGATGCCTAGTTTGCATGCTTGTGCTAGTCACCACATTGATCACAAAAATACATGGCATACACCTCTGTAAATATGGCATGGCATAGTTCAAAACACATGTAGACATCAACCTCATAGGATGCACACATCAATCATGGCAAAAATGACAAAAGAGCTCGTTCTGATAACAGACAGCAGAAAACATTA
This sequence comes from Triticum aestivum, assembly GCF_018294505.1. Classification (NCBI taxonomy): domain Eukaryota; kingdom Viridiplantae; phylum Streptophyta; class Magnoliopsida; order Poales; family Poaceae; genus Triticum; species Triticum aestivum. The sequence continues at coordinate 121,836,840 of NC_057810.1, read as the reverse complement.
TAAAGCACTCTTACAACGATGATTCAGGCATCAAGATGACCTCAAATGAATATGATGCAATGGAATGAAATGATGTACTCGTTGAGGTGAACAATTTGACATATTACACGCACAAAACGGAGCTACTGATGCAGAGATATGGCAGGTCAAACATGGCATGAAAATAACAAAATAATCGAGGACTTGGTGGATTCGGGGTCAACCTCTGGCTCTGCACGGTTTACGAGGTTCGCCGGAGAACCTCGCCGGAGACGACGGAGATGGTCGGATCTGACGCGAGGGGGCCTCCTCCGGCCGGATCTCGCCGGATCCGGCGCGGGGAGAGGTGGAACGATGAAGGCGGCTGCGGGGCGAAGACACCGGCGGCGGGGCGCGAGGCGCCGGCGAGGCGCGGGGCACCGGATCCAGGGGCCGGCGAGGTCCGAGGCGGTGCCGGCCGCGCCGGGTCGGAGCAGAGGGGGCGCGGTGGCGGAGGTGCCGGAGGCGGGGCGGAGCAGGCGCGGGCCGGCGGCGGCGGGAGGCCAGCAGCGAGCAGCGGCGCCGGCCGGGCCGGGCGACGGCGGCGAGCGGGACCGGACGGGCGGCGGGGCAGGCGCGAGCCGGCGGCGCGGCCGGATGGGCTCGGGCGGGCCGCGCCCGGGCCGAGCGGGCCGGCGGCGGCGCGCGGAGGGGACAGAGCGCGCGGGGACAGGTGTCAGGCTGCGATTCGTCGGGGCGGCGGGCGGACATGTCCGGCCGAGCGGGCCGGCGGCGGCGCGCGGAGGGGACAGAGCGCGCGGGGACAGGTGTCAGGCTGCGATTCGTCGGGGCGGCGAGCGGACATGTCCGGCGGCGGCGTGGACGTGTCCGGTGGCACGGGGAGGAAGAAAACTAGGGTTTCGCCCGAAATTTCGGAGGGGAAGGCTAATTTATAGGTAGAGGGAGCTAGGAGAGTCCAAATGAGGAGCAGTTTTCGCCCACACGATCGTGATCGAACGACCGAGAGCATGGAGGGGAGTTTGCTGGGCTTTGGGCCACTTTGGAAGGGTGTTGGGCTGCAAAGAGGAAGGGGCTTTTACGGTTACCCGGTTAACCGTTGGAGTATCAAACAACCTCCAAATGGCACGAAACTTGACAGGCGGTCTACCGGTGCTATACCAAGGCCACTTGGCAAACCTCGGGCCATTCCGAGAAAGTTTAATACCTGCACACAACAAGAGACGAAAGGGGAACGCTGGAGGGCATAGGAGCGCCGGATTGCAAAACGGACAACGGGGAATATGCTCGGATGCATGAGACGAACACGTATGCAAAGTGAAATGCACATGATGACATGATACAATGCAACACGCAAGCAAATGGCATGGAAACAATGATGAATAACTGGCGGACACCTGGCGCATCGAAGCCGGGGTGTTACAACACTCCTCCACTAACAAGAGATCTCGTCCCGAGATCTTAGGACCGAGGCAGAAGGGAAAAGGAATGAGGTGAAACAAGAACTCAAAAGAAGAAGCAAAGAATCGAGATCACTCGAGAAGAAGAGAGGAACAACGAGAATAGCGAGAATCGAAAGCTCACGGAATCAGATAGACTGTGAAAGCACTCCGGTTAGAACGAGATAAGAATCGAATAAGACTGAAAGGATTTAGACCGCACTCTGGATGAAAATGGAAGGAATAGAACATGAACTTCACACGATGGGATGGCACTTGATGAGATGAACAACGCAAAGCCTCCGTTAGAATTAAAAGAATGGAATGAAATGAATTTAGTAGGAAAGAAAGAACGGAGTTGTTGAGAAAATCAACAACGAAAGGATAAGCTTGTTGTGGTCTTATAGATAACATCTCAAGATCATAAGGTGATAACCGGCCATAAACGGAAATTATTGGATAGCTTAGAAGAACGAAGAAATGCAAAACTCCAATTCAAAAGAATACAGAGAATTAATTGCACTTCGAGACGCAAGAAGAAAAGATACTTGAACTCCACCAACAAGAATCTTGATGAACTCCTGAAGAATGAATTAAATCATGAAGAACCACCATGAAGAACTCCGGTGGCAAAAAGATGATGAGATAGAATGAAGGATGAAAGAATAAGATGAGCCTTGCGATGATTTAGATGGAGATTCCGATGAAATGGCTGAGGAAATTGAACTCCGGAAAAGAAAAGATGAAAACACTTGGAACTAGAATCAAGAACAACTCCGAAGGAAGGGATTATTCACTTGGATGAAATAAGAATAAGATTTATTGTATGCTTATCCTTCATCAAATTAAATTGATGACCAACAATGGATTTTTCTTACTACTTATTCTTCTTGAAAAGGATTGAGAGGGGGTATATCACAAAACTGAGAAAGTCTTCATGAACCACCGGTAGGATTGAAAAGAACGAATGAGTTAAAATGATAATCAAAGAAAAAGAATCTTGAACGAACCACCGTTAGAATTCGGAAATGACTGACGGCAGAGAATGAAACACCGGGAAGGATTAGAATAACCAATAAGCTCGAGGGGATTTAGATGCAAAAGAACAAGGAGATCACGAGCTGATTAAAGAACAGTTGCACGAAGCACCGGGATAATTGGATAATGATAACTGGAATGATGGCCTCCGGTGAAACGAAACGGGAAAACAGCTTCTGACATACTCCGGATAGGTAAGAAAAGAATATCTGACAAATGGAATAATTCGAGAGGATAATATGAAGCTAGAACCATGAATCTTCGGAAGAACGGACATGATTTGGAGGAAAACTCTTATTCGGTCTTCAAATGACGATGAGAAACACCACCAAAATAACTGAGATACTCCGGGAGAATGAAAAGCGAAGAGGTTGAGCCAACAATGAAAAGAATTTGAAAGCGATCTTGGGAAGGCATCTGACTGATGAAATTCATTCTTATGTCAGACTTGAAAAGAATTTGAGAATAACTCCGGGGGAATTAGAAGAGTCAGGTAAGATCCTGGAAAAAGACATGTGGGTTAGGGCCCACTGAAGAGATAACACCGTTGAAAAGGTTTGTTGAAAAGATAGATGATGCACCGGAACAATTGAAATGTTTGAATGAGGTGACAACCTCGAATTAATTAGAACACAGACGAATCTCCTGAGATGTCTTGAACACTCCGGAATGATAAAACGGCGAGAGGCAAACGAGAAAGGAGAACACTTCGAGGAAAAGAATATGATCAACCCGAAAAACTTGAATTGAGTCCACCGGAGAAGAAAAGAGATGAAGAATATCGAACAAAATGAGAATTCACCGGTTGAGATGATTTACGAAAGACTCAAGAGGTTCCACACGAATGAGATAGATGGTCGAGAGAGAGTCGGACTCCGGGAAGAAAAGGGTGGGCGGGCGGGAAAACAAAGACAACTTGGAAGGGGAATCGACGAATATCTTCAAAAGAAAACACCGATTGAAAGAATGCAAAGGCTTCGCACAAGTAGGATGGATACTCAATTATGGACTCCGGCTCCGAGAAGAAGAAGGGTGGGCGGGTGGGAAAGAAAACAACTGAGGATTGAACTCAAAGATGAAGAGGCTCGAGTCGACTTGACGAGAAATGCACCGGATCAAAAGGGCTGAGAACCAACGATCGGAAAACCAACTGCGTGATCCTAAAGAAAATTTGAAAGGGGAAGAGAAGTAATTCAAAACACCTACGTCAAGATTCCTTACCAGAGCGACGAAGGGGCAGAGGAGTAAAAAGAATTCCTACTCTCCAATATAACTAGACTCCGAAAACAGTTTATTCTAGACTCAACAACGGCCAAACTACACGATCAATCAAGGGGGCTCCTAGGGTCGGTCGAGGCTCTGATACCAACTTGTCACGCCCAATATGCGACCCTATTCAAAAGGAACTCGAAGGTCCCACCAAGGATAGACCCGTATATTGAAACGCTTTTGCAAGGTGGATATCATTACATCAACATTACATAATAGATGGGGATACATACATAAGGCATACAATGCCACACGAATACAACATCACAATACATCAGAGCATCATCCGACTATGGATGAAACACAAACAGAAACTCAAACGACATCCACCCTGCTAGCCCAGGCTGCCGACCTGGAACCTATCCCCTGATCGAAGAAGAAGCAGAAGAAGAACTCCAAATCAAGCAAACATCGCTCTCGCGTCATGATCATCGCATAAACCTGTACCTGCAACTGTTGTTGTAGTAATCTATGAGCCACGAGGACTCAGCAATCCCATTACCATGGGTATCAAGACTAGCAAAGCTTAAAGGGAAAGGAAGGGGTAAAGTGGTGAGGTTGCAGCAGTGACTAAGCATGATATGGTGGCTAACCAACGCAAATAAGAGCGAGAAGAGAGCAAGCAGAACGGTCGTTAACTAGCAATGATCAAGAAGTGATCCTGAACTCCTACTTACGTCAAACATAACCCAGAAACCGTGTTCACTTCCCGGACTCCGCCGAAAAGAGGCCATCACGGCTACACACACGGTTGATGCGTTTTAATTCAGATCTGGTGTCAAGTTGTCTACAACCGGACATTAACAAATTCCCATCTGCCTATAACCGTAGGCACAGCTTTCGAAAGATTATACCCTGCAGGGGTGTCCCAACTTAGCCCATGACAAGCTCTCGCGATCAACGAAGGAATAGACCTTCTCCCAGGAAGACCCGATCAGACTCGGAATCCCGGTTTACAAGACATTTCGACAATGGTAAAACAAGACCAGCAAGATCGCCCGATGCGCCGACAATCCCGATAGGAGCTGCACATATCTTGTTCTCAGGGCAACACCGGATGAACACTACGTACAACTAAAACCAACCCTCAAGTTTCCCCGAGGTGGCGCTGCAAGTGGCTCTGGTTCGGACCAACACTTAGACAAGCACTGGCCCGGGGGGGGGGGCTATAATAAAGATGACCCTCGAGAGAGCGACTCCCAAGGGAAAAGTAGTTGGTGGTGAGGCAAATGGTAAAACCAAAGTTGGGCCTTGCTGGAGGAATTTTATTCAAAGCGAACTGTCAAGGGGGTCCCATAAATCACCCGACCGCGTAAGGAACACAAAATCCGGAAACATAACACCGGTATGACGGAAACTAGGGCAGCAAGAGTGGAACAAAACACTAGGCAAAAGGCCGAGTCTTCCACCCTTTACCAAGTATATAGATGCATTAATAATATAAGAGATATTGTGATATCCCAACAAAAAATCCTGTCCACCATGGAGAAATCTTCAACTTCACCTGCAACTAGCAACGCTATAAGAGGGGATGAGCAAAAGCGGTAACATAGCCAAACAACGGTTTGCATAGGAGAGGTGTCAAAGGTTAGAGGTTCATGGCAATATGGGGAGGCTTGAAGAATAGGTGATAGGTAACGCAGCATAGCGATAGAACGAAGCAACTAGCATAGCAATGATAGTAGTGAGATCCAGGGTAGCGGTCATCTTACCTGAAATCCCGCAAGGAAGAAGAATGAGTCCATGAAGAAGATGAACGGATGAAGCCGAACCAAGCGTAGACGAACGAATCCTCACGATCGCAACGAAACAGGAACTATCGAGAAGAAGCACATAACATAGTCTACGGACCGCAAGATGTTGACGACAAAATTGCCTTCATGGCTGAGCTCCAAAACTTGCGCGACATCATTGCCGGCCCCTGGCTCCTCGGCGGCGACTTTAACATGATCACCTCCTGCGTGGATAAGAACAACGGCAACCTCCACCATCGCACCATGAGCCGCTTTCGTCGGTTCATCGCCGACCACGCCCTTCGCGACATCTATCTTCACGGGAGGCGATATACGTGGTCTAACGAGCAGCTAAACCCCACCCTAGTGCGCAATGACCGGGTGCTTTGCACACCTTCCTGGGAGATCATCAACCCGCAGCACCTCCTTCGATGCCTATCTACGGCCACTTCGGATCACTGCCCCTTGCTCATCGACTGCACGCCCCGCGAGGCCAGCAAGCGTCGTTTCCACTTCAAATGGTTCTGGCCCAAGCTCAACGGCTTCCACGACACGGTGCACGAGGCTTGGTACGCCGTGCCGCCGGACCCCGACCCGTTCAGGCGCATCTATGCCAGGCTCAAAGCTACGGCCCGTAGACTCCAGGGCTGGGGCGCGCGTACTACCGACAACATTTCCCTATAGTTGCAGATCGCGCGCGAGCTCGTCCTTCGCCTGGACATGGCTCAAGACCAACGCCCACTCACGCCGGCCGAAGGATGGCTGCGACGCGAGCTCAAGCGTGCTTACCTTGGTCTCGCCTCCCTCGAGCGTTCCATCCTACGGCAGCGAGTCCGTCTCCGTTGGCTCCGCGAGGGCGACACCAACATCGCATTCCTCAAGATCCAGGCTGCCCACCGCGCGCAGAAAAATTACATGGCTGGCATCTGGGTGGGCTCGCAAGTTCTCACCGACGAGGTGGGGATGGCGAAAGCTGCTTATGAGCACTTCATCTCCATCCTGGGCTCCTCTCCCCACAGGGAGCACTCCCTCGACCTCGACGGCATTGACCCCCACCATTTCGATCTTCTTGATCTCAAGCACCCTTTCACGGAGGACGTGATTTGGAGTGCCATCAAGAGTCTGCCCACCGGCAAGGCGCCCGGCCCTGATGGGTTCACAGCGGAATTCCTGCGCGCATGCTGGCCCACGATCAAGACTGACATCTGTGAGGCCTTCGACAAACTCTACGCCATGAATGGCATGGGTTTCCAGAAGCTCAACGAGGCTTTTCTTGTTCTCCTTCCCAAGAAGCCGGACGCGGCCGCGCTTTCCGACTACAGGCCGATCAGCTTGATCCACATCGTCGCAAAACTCTTCGCCAAGGTCCTCTCCCTTCGTCTGGCGCCCAGGATGGGCCAGATTGTCTCGACCAACCAGAGCGCCTTCATCGCCGGCCGAAGCATGCACGACAACTTCCTCCTCGTCCAGTAGACGGCGTGCCTGCTTCACAACCTCAAGACTCCGCGCATCCTCCTCAAGCTCGATATTGCGAAGGCGTTCGACACCGTGTCCTGGCCCTTCCTCCTTCAAGCTCTCCGCCACCTTGGCTTCGGGCAACGCTGGTGCGAATGGGTGTGCATCCTGGTCTCCACCGCATCCACGCGGGTCCTCATCAACGGCAATCCAGGACTACCTCCGGTGGATCATGCATGTGGGCTTCGCCAAGGCGATCCGATATCCCCGCTGCTCTTCGCGATTGTGATCGACACCCTGAACTCCCTCCTCCAGCACGCGGACAGCGCGGGAATGCTACAACGGCTTACCACTCGCCACGCCGCTTCCAGCATCTCTCTGTATGCTGACGACGTGGTCGTCTTCTGCCATCCGACTACCACGGAGCTTGCCACCATCCGCGAGCTGCTACGGATCTTCAGGGAGGCATCGGGTCTCCGCACGCACTTCCTCAAGTGCTCGGCCACTCCCATCCGGTGTGACGAGGAGGTGCCTTCGATCATCGACTCCACGCTCACGTGCGCCGTCTCCAGCTTCCCCGTGGTTTACCTGGGCCTACCTCTATCCATGCGCAAGACGCCCTCCTCGTCCTTGCTGCCGCTCGTGGACAAGATTATGCGGAAGCTGGCCACCTGGAAAGCCGCACTCCTGACCCGTGGCGAGCGCCTTGCGCTCGTATGCCACGTGCTCTCTGCCATGCCCGTGCACATCCTCATGGCCATCGTCATCAACCCATCCATCCTTAAGAAGATCACGCGGATCATCCGCGACTTCCTCTGGCATGGCCGACGCGACGCCCGATCTGGCAGCTGCTTGGTGAGCTGGCCCCGCGTATGTCGACCCATCGAGTTCGGCGGGCTTGGTGTGCGCGATTTGTACCTCACTGGGATCTCCCTGCGCTGCCGCTGGCTCTGGCTCAAAGCCACCGACCCCACGCGGCCTTGGCATCATCTACAGCTCCCCACGAACGATGTGACATCTCGCTTCTTCCGCGCCTCCACGTCCTGGCATCTTGGAGATGGGAAGACCTGCCTCTTCTGGACCGATCACTGGCTCGAGGGCCAGGTCGTATCCGAGATCGCCCCTGGCCTTTTCTCCCTCGTACCGAGCCGGCGCAAGCGACGCACCGTGGTCTGCGAGGGCCTTGAGCAGCATGCCTGGATTCGTGACATCCACGGCACGCTCGGGATCCCGGAGGCCCTTGAGTACATCCGCCTCTGGCGCAAACTCCAAGGCGTGGCCCTCACTACCACACCCGACAAGATATCCTGGCGTTGGACGTCAAACGACATTTACTCGGCCAAATCCTGCTATCACGCTCTCTTCCACGGATCCACTACGCCGCCCTCTTGGAAGCTTCTTTGGAGGAGCTGGGCCCCCCTGAACACCAAGTTTTTCCTCTGGCTCGCCTCTCTGGACAGGTGCTGGACGGCTGAGCGCCGCGCTCGTCACGGCCTCACGCTCGACACCGCCTGCGTCCTATGTCACCAGGAGACAGAATCCATCGACCACCTCCTTGCGGGATGCGTCTTTGCCCGGATAACCTGGCATGAGATCCTGGCTTGGTGCCGGCTCACCACTCCTCCGATGGATGGCGCGACGACCTTCTTCGCTTGGTGGGCGCTTGCGTCCGCCACCTCGCCGAGCGGACTCCGTAAAGGGCTCAACTCCATCATCGCTCTAACCGCTTGGGCCATCTGGAAGCATCGCAACGCCGCCATCTTCGACGGCGTACAACCCTCCACTGATGATCTGGTGGTCTCCATCCAGGATGACGCTCGCCTATGGGCTAAGGCCGGCGCCAAGGGACTAGCCTCTATTATTCCTGTAACCCGATCATTGTAGTGCGGCCGAGCACCCTCCTCCCTCTGCTCGATGCATCCCTCCAGACGCCTTCCAGCGTACGTCTGTACGGATGCTACCTGTACCTTGTACTTTCCAACCCTCCCACCTATCAATGAAATGATACGCTGCTGAGCGTATTCACCAAAAAAACATAGTAAACACACCACACATGAACAAGGCGTGATGCACAACAAGCATGATGCATGACAAGACTATATGAAGCTACTCATGGCAAGAGATGATGCAAACAAGAGCAACACATCAAGGCAAGTTTAAATGAGGCCGGGAACAACATATAACAATTCCGGTAAGTCCTCATATGCATATTTCGAAATTGGTCCAGATCTGAATAAACCTTATGTTCAAGTAGTTAAACAGCAAGTTAAGATGCACAAAGATGATCTACATGAGATTCTAGTCAAGTTGCATATAAAGTTCATTTAGTTCGGAGCTACGGCCTAGAAGATATGAGCAAAACAAGTTAAACATGGCATTGATGCAAAATGCACCCAAACATCAAGCAAACATCTCAAAACAAGGATGCAACATGATAATATGAAGCTACATGCAATTCTAAGCAAGTTTCATATAGAGCACACTCAAAACGGAGCAACGGGTCAAACACACACATGAAACAAGTTTAAAGGACAAGCTGTCCAAAACAGCAACTAGGCATATTGCAAGCATCAAAACAACATGCTACAGCACCACAATATAATAACAAAAGGCATGGGCATGATGTACAGGTAAAGCACAACAAAACATGAACACTGAGCTATCTCCAGAAATCAGTAGAACATGCTCAAACACACATGGTAAGATTGCAAGTTATAACAATTTCAGACCTTGCAGAAAATAACATCACGATGCAATGTTCAGAGCTATCAAACAACATGTTACAGGAACTTATAATGGCAAACAAAGGCATGGCATGAATCTACTAATTGCATAGATCAAAAGTCCCTTACTGACCATAAGCCAAAAGGGATCAGAAAATATGATGGCGTCCACGTAAACATAGCAAGTTATTAAACAGATTCAAACATGGCAGGAACAGAATTATGAAGGCATGTAAATGAGCTTGTGCAACTGACTACAGAACAATAAATGGCATGGCAAGGCACCCAACAGTAAGAAGACATGTTTGTGAAGCTAAGCATGGCAATAGCAAGGTCATAGGGTGCATGGATCACTAGCAAAACACATGGTAACAACTGAACTTAATGTTAACAGGCTGACAGCAACATTATGAAGCAACTTTGGAGCAAGATAGGAACAAGCTACAGCAGGCTATAAATGCTACCAGGGGCATGGATGGATAGACGATGACATGTAGATCAAAACATGTTTATAGAACATCTCCAGATTATGCATAGAATGATTAGTAGCAACATGTTTATATAGCATCATGAAATAATAGATTCAGCCTAGCAAAACAGCAACATCATGAACCCTACTTAACAAGCTCGATTCACTCACCACAAGTCATTGCATGACAAGATAAGCATAGCATAATCAAGAAGACATGTTTGTGGAACAAACCAAGTCAAGAAAAAGTCCATAGCATGCACGGATCAACTATAGCAACCTTGGCCAAATTGAATAACATGTAAACAATCTGCCAGGAAACATTTTGAAGCAAAAGTAGAGCACGAAAATGACATGCTAGACTACTCCATAATTGCAACCAAGGGCATGAATGGATAGAAAATAACCACATGTTCAAAACACCCTTACTGAAGTATCTCAAAATATGCATGGATCTCTCTGTAGCATCAAGTTTACATGGCATCAAAATAACAGCAGAACAGAGACTAAAATCAGCAACATCACGATGCCTAGTTTGCATGCTTGTGCTAGTCACCACATTGATCACAAAAATACATGGCATACACCCCTGTAAAGATGGCATGGCATAGTTCAAAACACATGTAGACATCAACCTCATAGGATGCACACATCAATCATGGAAAAAATGACAAAAGAGCTCGTTCTGATAACAGATAGCAGAAAACATTATGAAGCACTCTTACAACGATGATTCAGGCATCAATATGACCTCAAATGAATATGATGCAGTGGAGTCAAATGATGTACTCGTTGAGACGAACAATTTGACATATTACACGCACAAAACGGAGCTATGGATGCAGAGATACGGCAGGTCAAACATGGCATGAAAATAACAAAATAATCGGGGACTTGGTGGATTCGGGGTCAACCTCTGGATCTGCACGGTTTACGAGGTTCACCGGAGAACCTCGCCGGAGACGACGAAGATGGCCGGATCTGACGCGAGGGGGCCTCCTCCGGCCGGATCTCGCCGGATCCGGCGCGGGGAGAGGTGGAACGGTGAAGGCGGCTGCGGGGCGAGGACACCGGCGGCGGGGCGCGAGGCGCCGGCGAGGCGCGGGGCACTGGATCCAGGGGCCGGCGATGTCCGAGGCGGTGCCGGCCGCGCCGGGTCGGAGCAGAGGGGGCGCGGTGGCGGAGGTGCCGGAGGCGGGGCGGAGCTGGCGCGGGCCGGCGGCGGCGGGAGGCCAGCGGCGCGCAGCGGCGCCGGCCGGGCCGGGCGACGGCGGCGAGCGGGACCGGACGGGCGGCGGGGCAGGCGCGGGCCGGCGGCGCGGCCGGATGGGCTCGGGCCGGCGGCGCGGCCGGATGGGCTCGGGCGGGCCGCGCCCGGGCCGAGCGGGCGGCGGCGGCGCGTGGAGGGGACAGAGAGCGCGAGGACAGGTGTCGGGCTGCGATTCGTCGGGGCGGCGGGCGGACATGTCCGGCGGCGGCACGGACGTGTCCGGTGGCACGGGGAGGAAGAAATCTAGGGTTTCACCCAAAATTTCGGAGGGGAAGACTAATTTATAGGTAGAGGGAGCTAGGAGAGTCCAAATGAGGAGCGGTTTTCGCCCACACGATCGTGATCGAACGACCGAGAGCATGGAGGGGAGTTTGCTGGGCTTTGGGCCACTTTGGAAGGGTGTTGGGCTGCAAAGAGAAAGGGGCTTTTATGATTACCCGATTAACCGTTGGAGTATCAAACAACCTCCAAATGGCACGAAACTTGACAGGCTGTCTACCAGTGCTATACCAAGTCCACTTGGCAAACCTCGGGCCATTCCGAGAAAGTTTAATACCTGCACACAACGAGAGACGAAAGGGGAACGCCGGAGGGCATAGGAGCGTCGGATTGCAAAACGGACAACGGGGAATATGCTCGGATGCATGAGACGAATACGTATGCAAAATGAAATGCACATGATGACATGATAAAATGCAACACGCAAGCAAATGACATGGCAACGACGGTGAATAACTGGCGGACACCTGGCGCATCGAAGCCGGGGTGTTACAACACTCCTCCACTAACAAGAGATCTCGTCCCGAGATCTTAGGATCGAGGCGGAAGGGAATAGGAATGAGGTGAAACAAGAACTCAAAAGAAGAAGCAAAGAATCGAGATCACTCGAGAAGAAGAGAGGAACAACGAGAATAGCGAGAATCGAAAGCTCACGGAATCAGATAGACTGTGAAAGCACTCCGGTTAGAACGAGATAAGAATCGAATAAGACTGAAAGGATTTAGACCGCACTCTGGATGAAAATGGAAGGAATAGAACATGAACTTCACACGATGGGATGGCACTTGATGAGATGAACAACGCAAAGCCTCCGTTAGAATTAAAAGAATGGAATGAAATGAATTTAGTAGGAAGGAAAGAACAGAGTTGTTGAGAAAATCAACAACGAAAGGATAAGCTTGTTGTGGTCTTATAGATAACATCTCAAGATCATAAGGTGATAACCGGCCACAAATGGAAATTATTGGATAGCTTAGAAGAACGAAGAAATGCAAAACTCCGATTCAAAAGAATACAGAGAATTAATTGCACTTCAAGACTCAAGAAGAAAAGATACTTGAACCCCACCAACAAGAATCTTGATGAACTCCTGAAGAATGAATTAAATCATGAAGAACCACCATGAAGAACTCCGGTGACAAAAAGATGATGAGATAGAATGAAGGATGAAAGAATAAGATGAGCCTTGCGATGATTTAGATGGAGGTTCCGACAAAATGGCCGAGGAAATTGAACTCCGGAAAAGAAAAGATGAAAACACTTGGAACTAGAATCAAGAACAACTCCGAAGGAAGGGATTATTCACTTGGATGAAATAAGAATAAGATTTATTGTATGCTTATCCTTCATCAAATTAAATTGATGACCAACAATGGATTTTTCATACTACTTATTCTTCTTGAAAAGGATTGAGAGGGGGTATATCACAAAACTGAGAAAGTCTTCATGAACCACCGGTAGGATTGAAAAGAACGAATGAGTTAAAATGATAATCAAAGAAAAAGAATCTTGAACGAACCACCGTTAGAATTCGGAAATGACTGACGGCAGAGAATGAAACACCGGGAAGGATTAGAATAACCAATAAGCTCGAGGGGATTTAGATGCAAAAGAACAAGGAGATCACGAGCTGATTAAAGAACACTTGCACGAAGCGCCGGGATAATTGGATAATGATAACTGGAATGATGGCCTCCGGTGAAACGAAACGGGAAAACAACTTCTGACATACTCCGGATAGGTAAGAAAAGAATATCTGACAAATGTAATAATTCGAGAGGATAATATGAAGCTAGAACCATGAATCTTCGGAAGAACGGACATGATTTGGAGGAAAATTCTTATTCGGTCTTCAAATGATGATGAGAAACACCACCAAAATAACTGAGATACTCCGGGAGAATGAAAAGCGAAGAGGTTGAGCCAACAATGAAAAGAATTTGAAAGCGATCTTGGAAAGGCATCTGACTGATGAAATTCATTCTTATGTCAGACTTGAAAAGAATTTGAGAATAACTCCGGGGGAATTAGAAGAGTCAGGTAAGATCCTGGAAAAAGACATGTGGGTTAGGGCCCACTGAAGAGATAACACCGTTGAAAAGGTTTGTTGAAAAGATAGATGATGCACTGGAACAATTGAAATGTTTGAATGAGGTGACAACCTCGAATTAATTAGAACACAGACGAATCTCCTGAGATGTCTTGAACACTCCGGAATGATAAAACGGCGAGAGGCAAACGAGAAAGGAGAACACTTCGAGGAAAAGAATATGATCAACCTGAAAAACTTGAATTGAGTCCACCGGAGAAGAAAAGAGATGAAGAATATCGAACAAAATGAGAATTCACCGGTTGAGATGATTTACGAAAGACTCAAGAGGTTCCACAGGAATGAGATAGATGGTCGAGAGAGAGTCAGACTCCGGGAAGAAAAGAGTGGGCGGGCGGGAAAACAAAGACAACTTGGAAGGGGAATCGACGAATATCTTCAAAAGAAAACACCGATTGAAAGAATGCAAAGGCTTCTCACGAGTAGGATGGATACTCAATTATGGACTCCGGCTCCGAGAAGAAGAAGGGTGGGCGGGTGGGAAAGAAAACAACTGAGGATTGAACTCAAAGATGAAGAGGCTCGAGTCGACTTGACGAGAAATGCACCGGATCAAAAGGGCTGAGAACCAACGATCGGAAAACCAACTGCGTGATCCTAAAGAAAATTTGAAAGGGGAAGATAAGTAATTCAAAACACCTACGTCAAGATTCCTTACCAGAGCGATGAAGGGGCAGAGGAGTAAAAAGAATTCCTACTCTCCAATATAACTAGACTCCGAAAACAGTTTATTCTAGACTCAACAACAGCCAAACTACACGATCAATCAAGGGGGCTCCTAAGGTCGGTCGAGGCTCTGATACTAACTTGTCACGCCCAATATGCGACCCTATTCAAAAGGAACTCGAAGGTCCCACCTAGGATAGACCCGCATATTGAAACACTTTTGCAAGGTGGATATCATTACATCAACATTACATAATAGATGGGGATACATACATAAGGCATACAATGCCACACGAATACAACATCACAATACATCAGAGCATCATCCGACTATGGATGAAACACAAACAGAAACTCAAACGACATCCACCCTGCTAGCCCAGGCTGCCGACCTGGAACCTATCCCCTGATCGAAGAAGAAGCAGAAGAAGAACTCCAAATCAAGCAAACATCGCTCTCGCGTCATGATCATCGCATAAACCTGTACCTGCAACTGTTGTTGTAGTAATCTGTGAGCCACGAGGACTCAGCAATCCCATTACCATGGGTATCAAGACTAGCAAAGCTTAAAGGGAAAGGAAGGGGTAAAGTGGTGAGGTTGCAGCAGCGACTAAGCATGATATGGTGGCTAACCAACGCAAATAAGAGCGAGAAGAGAGCAAGCAGAACGGTCGTCAACTAGCAATGATCAAGAAGTGATCCTGAACTCCTACTTACATCAAACATAACCCAGAAACCGTGTTCACTTCCCGGACTCCGCCGAAAAGAGACCATCACGGCTACACACACGGTTGATGCGTTTTAATTCGGATCTGGTGTCAAGTTGTCTACAACCGGACATTAACAAATTCCCATCTGCCTATAACCGCAGGCACGGCTTTCGAAAGATTATACCCTGCAGGGGTGTCCCAACTTAGCCCATGACAAGCTCTCGCGATCAACGAAGGAATAGACCTTCTCCCAGGAAGACCCGGTTAGACTCGGAATCCCGGTTTACAAGACATTTCGACAATGGTAAAACAAGACCAGCAAGACCGCCCGATGCGCCGACAATCCCGATAGGAGCTGCACATATCTCGTTCTCAGGGCAACACCGGATGAACACTACGTACAACTAAAACCAACCCTCAAGTTTCCCCGAGGTGGCGCTGCAAGTGGCTTTGGTTCGGACCAACACGTAGACAAGCACTGGCCCGGGGGGGGGGCCTATAATAAAGATGACCCTCGAGAGAGCGACTCCCAAGGGAAAAGTAGGTGGTGGTGAGGCAAATGGTAAAACCAAAGTTGGGCCTTGCTGGAGGAATTTTATTCAAAGCGAACTGTCAAGGGGGTCCCATAAATCACCCGACCGCGTAAGGAACGCAAAATCCGGGAACATAACACCGGTATGACGGAAACTAGGGCGGCAAGAGTGGAACAAAACACTAGGCAAAAGGCCGAGTCTTCCACCCTTTACCAAGTATATAGATGCATTAATAATATAAGAGATATTGTGATATCCCGACCAAAAATCCTGTCCACCATGGAGAAATCTTCAACTTCACCTGCAACTAGCAACGCTATAAGAGGGGCTGAACAAAAGCGGTAACATAGCCAAACAACGGTTTGCATAGGAGAGGTGTCAAAGGTTAGAGGTTCATGGCAATATGGGGAGGCTTGAAGAACAGGTGATAGGTAACACAGCATAGCGATAGAACGAAGAAACTAGCATAGCAATGATAGTAGTGAGATCCAGGGTAGCGGTCATCTTGCCTGAAATCCCGCAAGGAAGAAGAATGAGTCCATGAAGAAGATGAACGGATGAAGCCGAACTAAGCATAGACGAACGAATCCTCACGATCGCAATGAAACAGGAACTATCGAGAAGAAGCACATAACATAGTAAACACACCACACATGAACAATGCGTGATGCACAACAAGCATGATGCATGACAAGACTATATGAAGCTACTCATGGCAAGAGATGATGCAAACAAGAGCAACACATCAAGGCAAGTTTAAATGAGGCCGGAAACAACATATAACAATTCCGGTAAGTCCTCATATGCATATTTCGAAATTGGTCCAGATCTGAATAAACCTTATGTTCAAGTAGTTAAACAGCAAGTTAAGATGCACAAAGATGATCTACATGAGATTCTAGTCAAGTTGCATATAAAGTTCATTTAGTTCGGAGCTACGGCCTAGAAGATATGAGCAAAACAAGTTAAACATGGCATTGATGCAAAATGCACCCAAACATCAAGCAAACATCTCAAAACAAGGATGCAACATGATAATATGAAGCTACATGCAATTCTAAGCAAGTTTCATATAGAGCACACTCAAAACGAAGCAACGGGTCAAACACACACATGAAACAAGTTTAAAGGACAAGCTGTCCAAAACAGCAACTAGGCATATTGCAAGCATCAAAACAACATGCTACAGCACCACAATATAATAACAAAAGGCATGGGCATGATGTAAAGGTAAAGCACAATAAAACATGAACACTGAGCTATCTCCAGAAATCACTAGAACATGCTCAAACACACATGGTAAGATTGCAAGTTATAACAATTTCAGACCTTGCAGAAAATAACATCACGATGCAATGTTCAGAGCTATCAAACAACATGTTACAGGAACTTATAATGGCAAACAAAGGCATGGCATGAATCTACTAATTGCATAGATCAAAAGTCCCTTACTGACCATAAGCCAAAAGGGATCAGAAAATATGATGGCGTCCACGTAAACATAGCAAGTTATTAAACAGATTCAAACATGGCAGGAACAGAATTATGAAGGCATGTAAATGAGCTTGTGCAACTGACTACAGAACAATAAATGGCATGGCAAGGCACCCAACAGTAAGAAGACATGTTTGTGAAGCTAAGCATGGCAATAGCAAGGTCATAGGGTGCATGGATCACTAGCAAAACACATGGTAACAACTGAACTTAATGTTAACAGGCTGACAGCAACATTATGAAGCAACTTTGGAGCAAGATATGAACAAGCTACAGCAGGCTATAAATGCTACCAGGGGCATGGATGGATAGACGATGACATGTAGATCAAAACATGTTTATATAACATCTCTAGATTATGCATAGAATGATTAGTAGCAACATGTTTATATAGCATCATGAAATAATAGATTCAGCCTAGCAAAACAGCAACATCATGAACCCTACTTAACAAGCTCGATTCACTCACCACAAGTCATTGCATGACAAGATAAGCATAGCATAATCAAGAAGACATGTTTGTGGAACAAACCAAGTCAAGAAAAAGTCCATAGCATGCACGGATCAACTATAGCAACCTTGGCAAAATTGAATAACATGTAAACAATCTGCCAGGAAACATTTTCAAGCAAAAGTAGAGCATGAAAATGACATGCTAGACTACTCCATAATTGCAACCAAGGGCATGAATGGATAGACAATAACCACATGTTCAAAACACCCTTACTGAAGTATCTCAAAATATGCATGGATCTCTCTGTAGCATCAAGTTTACATGGCATCAAAATAACAGCAGAACAGGGACTAAAATCAGCAACATCACGATGCCTAGTTTGCATGCTTGTGCTAGTCACCACATTAATCACAAAAATACATGGCATACACCCCTGTAAAGATGGCATGGCATAGTTCAAAACACATGTAGACATCAACCTCATAGGATGCACACATCAATCATGGCAAAAATGACGAAAGAGCTCGTTCTGATAACAGACAGCAGAAAACATTATGAAGCACTCTTACAACGATGATTCAGGCATCAAGATGACCTCAAATCAATATGATGCAATGGGATGAAATGATGTACTCGTTGAGACGAACAATTTGACATATTACACGCACAAAACGGAGCTACGGATGCAGAGATACGGCAGGTCAAACATGGCATGAAAATAACAAAATAATCGGGGACTTGGTGGATTCGGGGTGAACCTCTGGATCTGCACGGTTTACGAGGTTCGCCGGAGAACCTCGCCGGAGACGACGGAGATGGCCGAATCTGACGCGAGGGGGCCTCCTCCGGCCGGATCTCGCCGGATCCGGCGCGGGGAGAGGTGGAACGGTGAAGGCGGCTGCAGGGCGAGGACACCGGCGGCGGGGCGCGGGGCACCGGATCCAGGGGCCGGCTAGGTCCGAGGCGGTGCCGGCCGCGCCGGGTCGGAGCAGAGGGGGCTCGGTGGTGGAGGTGCCGGAGGCGGGGCGGAGCAGGCACGGGCCGGCGGCGGCGGGAGGCCAGCGGCGCGCAGCGGCGCCGGCCGGGCCGGGCGACGGCAGCGAGCGGGACCGGACGGGCGGCGGGGCAGGCGCGGGCCGGCGGCGCGGCCGGATGGGCTCGGGCGGGCCGCGCCCGGGCCGAGCGTGCCGGCGGCGGCGCGCGGAGGGGACAGAGCGCGCGGGGACAGGTGTCGGGCTGCGATTCGTCGGGGCGGCGGGCGGACATGTCCGGCGGCGGCGCGGACGTGTCCGGTGGCACGGGGAGGAAGAAAACTAGGGTTTCGCCCGAAATTTCGGAGGGGAAGGCTAATTTATAGGTAGAGGGAGCTAGGAGAGTCCAAATGAGGAGCGGTTTTCGCCCACACGATCGTGATCGAACGACCGAGAGCGTGGAGGGGAGTTTGCTGGGCTTTGGGCCACTTTGGAAGGGTGTTGGGCTGCAAAGAGAAAGGGGCTTTTACAGTTACCCGGTTAACCGTTGGAGTATCAAACGACCTCTAAATGGCACGAAACTTGATAGGCGGTCTACCGGTGCTATACCAAGGCCACTTGGCGAACCTCGGGCCATTCCGAGAAAGTTTAATACCTGCACACAACAAGAGACGAAAGGGGAACGCCGGAGGGCATAGGAGCGCCGGATTGCAAAACGGACAACGGGGAATATGCTCGGATGCATGAGACGAACACGTATGCAAAATGAAATGCACATGATGACATGATAAAATGCTACACGCAAGCAAATGACATGGCAACGACGGTGAATAACTGGCGGACACCTGGCGCATCGAAGCCAGGGTGTTACAAACATACAATCATAATCATAGGCTAGCTTCTAGGGTTTAGCCTCTACGATCTCATGGTAGATCAACTCTTGTAATACTCATATCATTAAGATCACTCAAGAAGGAAGTAGGGTATTACCTCCATCGAGAGGGCCCGAACCTTGGTAAACATCGTGTCCCCCGCCTCCTGTTACCATTAGCCTTAGACGCACAGTTTGGGACCCCCTACCCGAGATCCGCCGGTTTTGACACCGACATTGGTGCTTTCATTGAGAGTTCCATTGTGCCGTCACGGTAAGGCTCGATGGCTCGTCTTGTTGTCAAGGACAACATCACCTCTGGGGGAGGCCCGGCTGTAGGCCACACTCTCCGGTTGGGCGGCTTCGTCATGACTGCCCGTTCGGTCGCCGTGCCGACGATGACTTCTCAGATCATCAAATACAGCCTCCACACCAGCTCGGAATTCACCAAACAGATGGGTCCAATGGAGCTCTCCTCCCTGAACGAGCTCTTGGATCGCATCGCCGCCCTGGGAGTCGCTATGGACTATGATCGGGTCAGGCTTAAACCCGACCAAAGGAAGATTAACTGTCCGCCGGTCACCCATCAGATAGCGGTGGTGGAGGAGCAATGCAGCGATTCTTCCTCTATTTTGAGGATGAACTATATCCGGATTCCCGAGCTCTCCGAGCCGGATACCCGTCTATGGGAAGACATGGCCCAAGCTCCGAACCTAGAATCGGGCAGCGGGCCAGAAAAATTGGGGAACATCCCGGAGTCCGAGCTGCCAAGCTCGGGAGCTCCCCTGCCCCTGGGTCTCAGATCAGGTCAGGGTTCGGACTTAAATCTACCCACCCACCCAGGCACAAGTGATCTTTCCCACATTAGACAAGAGCCCCAAGAGACAGTACATCACTTTTGGGCCAGATTCCTCCTTGTAATGAGCAAGGTCAAGGACTGTCGCGAGGAAGACGCAATTTCATTCTTTTGCAAAAACTGCATGGACAAGGGAATCCTCAACGCCATAAGTCGCCGTGACATAGCACACTGCGCTGACTTGGCGACCATAGTACAGAAGTACTATGCGATGGAAAGCGCCTGGAAAACCCAAACAAAATTTTGGGATCCTCCGGCTCTCACTAAACCCCTCGTCCGAACTAAAAGGGTGCGCTCCCGCAAGTCACCCAATCCAATTATACAGAAGACAAAGCCCTCTACAGGGCGTGGAACCGTATTGGAGCGATGGCTCAATAGGCCATGCAACATTCACATCACACTGGATATCATACCAACACACAGCCTTAGAGCATGTTGAATACTCCGGCAGGTGGCCAAGAGTGGCGAGGATCTCCTCATCAACAATACCGTAGAGCACCATCCCGCGGAGAATAACAATACAGTACTGACAGTCTTCGAGACTTTCGCCTCAAACAATAGGCGTAAGCGAGCACTCCGCAGCCTCGCTGAAGTCTGCCACGTTGCAGCAATAAATCCATGGAACAACACGGCCATAACCTTCAATGCCAGTGACGAACCTCAATTCCGAACAGTCCGAGCACCAACCGCTTTGGTCCTTAGTCCAATTGTGGACGGCTTCCGGCTTACTAAAGTACTCATGGACGGTGGCAGCGGATTAAACCTCATCTACGAGGAAACTCTCAAAAAATGGAGATAGACAAGAGCCGCATTAAGCAAAGCAGCACGAGCTTCAGAGGAATCATCCCTAGTCGGGAGGCACGATGTGTGGGAAAAATCACACTAGATGTGGTATCCGGCACGCCGGAGAATTATAGGTCCGAAGAAATCACATTCCAAGTGGCCCCGTTCAGTAGTGGATACCACGCCCTTTTAGGGCGGGATGCATTCACGAGCTTCCAAGCTATACCCCATTACGGGTACATGAAGCTGAAGATGCCTGGGCCCAATGGAATCATCACTCTAGCTAGTGATTCGGACATAGCACTCCGCGCCGAAAATAAAACCGCCACACTAGCCCTGGAGGCATTATCCGAAGCTCTCGCGATCGAAGAATTAAATGTGTTGCGCTCCACAGTGGACAGGGACGATGTGATACTCGACAAACGACCCAAGTCCACCTCTTTTAAACCAGCAGACAAAATAGTCAAATTCCAGGTCCACCCAACGGACCCTACAAAAACAACATCCATTGGGGCACAGCTAAACCCTACAATAGATGCCGCACTGCGAGAGTTCTTGCGTGAGAATTGGGACATCTTCTCCTGGCACCCTTCAGCCATGCCAGGTATCCCACGCAGGCTGGCCGAGCATAGCCTAAACATACTAAAGGGATACAAGCCGGTCAAGCAGACTCTTCAGCGCTTTTCAAAACCTAAGCGACAAGCCATGGGAGAAGAGCTAGCCAAGCTACTTGATACGTCTCCGTCGTATCTATAATTTTTTATTGTTCCATGCCAATATTATTCAACTTTTATATACTTTTGGCAACTTTTATACTATTTTTTGGGACTAACATATTGATCCAGTGCCCAGTGCCAGTTCCTGTCTGTTGCATGTTTTTTGTTTCACAGAAAGCCAATATCAAACTGAGTCCGAACGGGATAAAAATGGACGGGGAATTATTTTGGAATATTTGTGATTTTTAGGAAGTAAAATCAACGCGAGACGATGCCCGAGGGGGCCAGGAGATAGGGGGCGCGCCCCAGGGAGGCAGGCACGCCCTGGACTCCTCCTAGGCCCCCCGTAAGGCGGTTGACACTCTTCTTTTGCCGCAAGAAAGCTAATTTTATGAGAAAGATCTGGGCGAAAGATTCACCCCAATCGGAGTTACAGATCTCCGGATATAAAAGAAACGGTGAAGGGGTGGAATCTGAGAACACAGAAACAGAGAGATAGATCCAATCTCGGAGGGGCTCTCGCCCCTCCCATGCCATGGGAGCCAAGGACCAGAGGGGAAACCCTTCTCCCATCTAGGGACGAGGTTAAGGAAGAATAAGAAGAAGGGGGCCTCTCTACCCCTTACTTCCGGTGGCGCCGGAGCGCTACCGGGGGCCATCATCATCACCGTGATCTTCACCGACTCCTCCATCGTCTTCACCAACATATCCATCACCTTCCCCCATCTATATCCAGTGGTCCACTCTCCCGCAACCCACTATACCCTCTACTTGAATATGGTGCTTTATGATTCATATTATTTTCCAATCATGTGTTGCCATCCTATGATGTCTGAGTAGATTTTCGTTGTCCTATTGGTGATTGATGAATTGCTATGATTGGTTTGAGTTGCATGTTTTATTATTGGTGTTGTCCTATTGTGCCCTCCGTGTCGCACAAGCGTGAGGGATTCCCGTTGTAGGGTTTGCAATATGTTTATGATTTGCTTATGGTGGGTGGCGTGAGTGACAGAAGCACAGACCCGAGTAAGTAGGTTGTGTGCGTATGGGATAAAGGAACTTGATACTTTAATGCTATGGTTGGGTTTTTTACCTTAATGAATCTTTAGTATTTGCGGATGCTTGCTAGAGTTCCAATCGTAAGTGCATATGATCCAAGTAGAGAAAGTATGTTAGCTTATGCCTCTCCCTCAAATAGAATTGCAATAGTGATTATCGGTCTAGTAATGTAGTCAATTTCTTAGGGACAATTCCACAACTCCTACCACCACTTTTCCACACTTGCTTTATTTACTTTGTTGCATCTTTATCTAAACAGCCCCTAGCTTTTATTTACGTGTTCTTTATTATCTTGCAAACCTATCCTATCACACCTACAAAGTACCTCTAGTTTCATACTTGTTCTAGGTAAAGCGAACGTTAAGCGTGTGTAGAGTCGTATCAGTGGCCGATAGGACTTGAGAGAGTATTTGCTCTACCTTTAGCTCCTCGTTGGGTTCGACACTCTTACTTATCAAAAGAGGCTACAATTATCCCGTATACTCGCGGGTTATCAAGACCTTTTTATGGCGCCGTTGCCGGGGAGTCATAGCGTGGGGTGAATATTCTCGTGTGTGCTTGTTTGCTTTATCACTAAGTAATTTTATTTGTTGTTCTTAGTTGTTCTTTATCATTAGTTATGGGTAGGAAATGCAAAATACCAAAAAAATTAGTTGTACCTATTGAACCAGTGGTTGAAGAACCACTCAAAATCTATCACATTCCTGAAGCTTTTTACTTGGATCATCTTTGATCCCTTTGTGCTCGTGTTGAAACCCCCACTAGTTTAGTTGAGGGCAAATCTTTAGATGAGCATGCTTGTTTTGTGCGACACCGTATATCTGAAAAAGGGAAACTATTATGGGATCAAATTCAACGTTTGCAATGCTATGCTCGGAATTTATGTGAAATATATGAGTTTACTTGTTGTTCTGAAGACCCTAAGAAACACCTACCCTATCAATGCTTGTTTAGTGATAATGGAATCGTATCTTCGTATGCTAAGGGTGTTTACAATTACTATGATGTTCAAAAAATTGAAGAATTTGTTGCTTTTATAGGTGCTTATGAGATTGCCTCTTTGATTGAAAAGTATGATGCTACTCTTTACAAATCTGAAAATTTTGCCATATTTCAATATTGTTATGATATTATGCTTCTAATGCCTATGTTAAACCATATATTGAGGACTTCTCCGCTGTCCAAGAAGAGACTAATATTTTGCAGGCAGCTATGGATGAAGAAATTGATGAAACAATGAGCTCATTGGATGAAAAAGATGATGAGGAGAGCGAAGAACAAAAGGAGGAAGAGAGGATTAGCTACCCTTGCCCACCTTCTAATGAGAGTAACCCTCCAACTCATACATTGTTTAATTCCCCTTCGTGCTTACCGAAGGATGATTGCTATGATGATTGCTATGATCCCGTTGATTCTCTTGAAATATCCCTTTTTGATGATGCTTGCTATGCTTGTGGCCAAGATGCCAATATGAATTATGCTTACGGAGATGAACTTGCTATAGTTCCTTATGTTAAACACGAAATTGTTGCTATTGCACCCATGCATGATAGTCCTATTATCTTTTTGAATTCTCCAAACTACACTATATTGGAGAAGTTTGTGCTTATTAAGGATTATATTGATGGGTTGCCTTTTACTACTTTACATGATGATTTTGATAGATATAATATGCATGTGCTTGTTGCTCCTACTTGCAATTATTATGAGAGAGGAACTATATCTCCACCTCTCTATGTTTCCAACATGATAGAATTGCAAGAAACTGCTTATACTATGCATTGGCCTTTACTATGTGTGCATGAATTGTTCTTTTATGACATGCCGATGCATAGGAAGAGAGTTAGACTTCGTTGTTGCTTGATATATGTACTTTGTGCTCAGTACTAAATTACAAATCATTGTTAATTAAAATTGGCTTTGATATACCTTGGGATCCGGGTGGATTAATTACTTGAGCACTAAATGCCTAGCTTAATGGCTTTAAAGAAAGCGCTGCCAGGGAGACAACCCAGAAGTTTTAGAGAGTCATTTATTTCTGTTGAGTGCTTTTATATAGTTTAAAAACAAAAAAATAAAGAGGGGAACCTAAAAAATTTTCAAAAAGGAAAGTGAAAGTGAGAGAGACAAGCATTGTTGAAGTGGGAGAGCTCCTTGAACTTTGTTCATGCTCACGGAAACTTTGTGAATCTTAATTACAGAAACTTTTCATCAAAAAATAATTATCCCCTTGTATAATTCCATTTTATTATAAAAATAATGTGCCAAGGTTTTCCTTTAGGATGTTTACAATGCTTGTTGGTTTGTACGATGCAGGATAGAAACTTTGGCTGTAGTGCGCGATTTTACATTTTTAACTGGAACGTCAAATGGTTCTGATTCCTTTTGCACTGTCTTGCTGTACAACTTTTATTTTTCCTAATTTTGGTTGAATTTTTGGGGTACCAGAAGTATGGTGGATGTTCAGATTGCTACAGACTGTTCTGTTTTTGACAGATTCTATTTTTGATGCATAGTTTGCTTGTTTTGATGAATCTATCAATTTGTATCAGTGGATTAAGCCATGGAAAAGCTATATTACAGTATACACAATGCAAAAACAAAATATGAATTGGTTTGCAATAGTACTTAGAGTGGTGATTTGCTTTATTATACTAACGGACCTTACCGAGTTTTCTGTTGAAGTTTTGTGTGGATGTAGTGTCTAATCGAGGATGTCTCGATATGAGGAAAAGGAAGAGAGGCAAGAACTCAAGCTTGGGGATGCCCGAGGCACCCCAAGTAAATATTCAAGGAGACTCAATCGTCTAAGCTTGGGGATGCCCCAGAAGGCATCCCCTCTTTCTTCAACAAGTATCGGTATGTTTTCGAATTCGTTTCGTTCATGCATTATGTGCAAGTCTTGGAGCGTCTTTTGCATTTAGTTTTCACTTTTCTTTTATGCACCATGCTGGTATGAGATAGTCCTTGGTTGATTTATAGAATGCTCATTGCACTTCACTTAAATCTTTTGAGTATGGCTTTATAGAATGCTTCATGTGCTTCACTTATATCATTTGAAGTTTGGATTGCCTGTTTCTCTTCACATAGAAAACCGCCATTTGTAGAATGCTCTCTTGCTTCACTTATATTTGTTAGAGTGTTGGCATATCTTTTGTAGAAAGGATTAAACTCTCTTGCTTCACTTATATCTATTTAGAGAGATAATAGGAATTGGTCATTCACATGGTTAGTCATAAAATCCTACATAAACTTGTAGATCGCTGAATATGATATGTTTGATTCCTTGCAATAGTTTTGCGATATAAAGAGGGTGATATTAGAGTCATGCTAGTGGGTGGTTGTGGATTGTAGAGACACTTGTGTTGAGGTTTGCAAGTCCCGTAGCATGCACATATGGTAATCGTTGTGTGACAAATTTGAAGCATGGGGTGTTTCTTTGATTGTCTTCCTTATGAGTGGCGGTCGGGGATGAGCGATGGTCTTTTCCTACCAATCTATCACCCTAGGGGCATGCGTAGTATTAATTTGCTTCGAGGGCTAATAAACTTTTGCAATAAGTATATGAGTTCTTTATGACTAATGTGAGTCCATGGATTATACGCACTTTTACCTTTCCATCATTGCTAGCCTCTTCGGTATCGTGCATTGCCCTTTCTCACCTTGAGAGTTGGTGCAAACTTCATCGGTGCATCCAAACCCCGTGATATGATACGCTCTATCACACATAAACCTCCTTATATCTTCCTCAAAACAGCCACCATACCTACCTATTATGGCATTTCCATAGCCATTCCGAGATATATTGCCATGCAACTTTCCACCGTTTCGTTCATCATCATCATGACATACATTACTTTTGTCATATTTCCATTGCATGATCATGTAGTTGACATCGTATTTGTAGCAAAGCCACCATGCATAATTTTTCATACATGTCACTCTTGATCCATTGCATCATCCCGGTACACCGCCAGAGGCATTCATATAGAGTCATATCTTGTTCTAGTTTCGAGTTGTAATTCATATGTTGTAATCAATAAAAGTGTGATGATCATCATTATTAGAGATTGTCCCCAAAAAGAAAAAAAAGAAAGGCCAAAGAAAAAAAAGAAAAAAGGAAAAAAAGAAAATAAATAAAAAGGGGCAATGTTACTATCTCTTTTTCAACACTTGTGCTTCAAAGTAGCACCATGTTCTTCATGTAGTGAGTCTCATATCTTGCGCTTCAAAGTAGCACCATGTTTTTCATATAGTGAGTCTCATAGGTTGTCATTTTCATATGCTAGTGGGAATTTTTCATTATAAAACTTGGCTTGTATATTCCTACGATGGGCTTCCTCAAATGCCCTAGGTCTTCGTGAGCAAGAAAGTTGAATGCACGCCCACTAGTTTTCTTTTGTTGAGCATTCATTTATATCTCTAGTGCATCCATTGCATGGCAATCCCTACTCCTCATGTTGACAACAATTGATGGGCATCTCCATAGCCCGTTGATTAGTCGCGTCGATGTGAGACTTTCTCCTTTTTTGTCTTCTCCACATAAACCCCTCCATCATTATATTCTATTCCACCTATAGTGCTATATCCATGGCTTGCGCTCATGTATTGCGTGAGGGTTGAAAAAGCTGAAGCGCGTTAAAAAGTATGAACCAATTGCTCGGCTTGTCATCGGGATTGTGCATGATGGGGGCATTTTGTGTGACGAAAATGAAGCATGGCCAAACTATATGATTTTGTAGGGATAAGCTTGCTTTGGCCTTGTTGTTTTGAAAAGACATGATTGCTTTATTGGTATGCTCGAAGTATTATTGTTTTTATGTCAAATGATAGACTATTACTTTGAATCACTCGTGTCTTAATATTCATGCCATGATTAGACATATGATCAAGATTATGCTAGGTAGCATTCCACATCAAAAATTATCTTTTTTATCATTTACCTACTCGAGGACGAGCAGGAATTAAGCTTGGGGATGCTGATACGTCTCCGTCGTATCTATAATTTTTGATTGTTCCATGCCAATATTATTCAACTTTTATATACTTTTGGCAACTTTTTATTTATTTTTTTGGGACTAGCATATTGAACCAGTGCCCAGTGCCAGTTCCTGTCTGTTGCATGTTTTTTGTTTCGCAGAAATCCAATATCAAACGGAGTCCAAATGGGATAAAAACGGACTGGGAAATATTTTGGAATATTTGTGATTTTTGGGAAGTAAAATCAACGTGAGACGGTGCCCGAGGGGGCCAGGAGATAGGGGGCGCGCCCCAGGGAGGCAGGCGCGCCGTGGACTCTCCTGTCTCCCCCCCCACGTAAGGTGGTTGACGCTCTTCTTTTGCCGCAAGAAAGCTAAGTTTATGAGAAAGATCTGGGCGAAAGATTCACCCCAATCGGAGTTACGGATCTCCGGATATAAAAGAAACGGTGAAGGGGCAGAATCTGAGAATGCAGAAACAGAGAGATAGATCCAATCTCGAAGGGGCTCTCGCCCCTCCCACGCCATGGGAGCCAAGGACCAGAGGGGAAACCCTTCTCCCATCTAGGGAGGAGGTCAAGGAAGAAGAAGAAGAAGGGGGCCTCTCTCCCCCTTGCTTCCGGTGACGCCGGAGCGCTACCGGGGGCCATCATCATCACCGCCATTTTCACCAACACTTCCATCATCTTCACCAACATCTCCATCACCTTCCCCCATCAATATCCAGCGGTCCACTCTCCCGCAACCCGCTGTACCCTCTACTTGAACATGGTGCTTTATGCTTCATATTATTTTCCAATGATGTGTTGCCATCCTATGATGTCTGAGTAGATTTTCGTTGTCCTATCGGTGATTGATGAATTGCTATGATTGGTTTGAGTTGCATGTTTTATTATTGGTGCTGTCCTATTGTGCCCTCCATGTCACGCAAGCGTGAGGGATTCCCGCTGTAGGGTTTGCAATATGTTTATGATTTGCTTATGGTGGGTGGCGTGAGTGACAGAAGCACAGACCCGAGTAAGTAGGTTGTGTGCGTATGGGATAAAGGAACTTGATACTTTAATGCTATGGTTGGGTTTTTTATCTTAATGAATCTTTAGTATTTGCGGATGCTTGCTAGAGTTCCAATCGTAAGTGCATATGATCCAAGTAGAGAAAGTATGTTAGCTTATGCCTCTCCCTCAAATAGAATTGCAATAGTGATTATCGGTCTAGTAACATAGTCAATTGCTTAGGGACAATTCCACAACTCCTACCACCACTTTTCCACACTTGCTTTATTTACTTTGTTGCATCTTTATCTAAACAGCCCCTAGCTTTTATTTACGTGTTCTTTATTATCTTGCAAACCTATCCTATCACACCTACAAAGTACCTCTAGTTTCATACTTGTTCTAGGTAAAGCGAATGTTAAGCGTGCGTAGAGTCGTATCAGTGGCCAATAGGACTTGAGAGAGTATTTCCTCTACCTTTAGCTCCTCCTTGGGTTCGACGCTCTTACTTATTGAAAGAGGCTACAACTATCCCGTATACTTGCGGGTTATCACTACTCGAGGCCGGATTCATTAGAGAAATAAAACATCCGGACTGGTTAGCAAACCTGGTGATGGTACCAAAGAAGTACAAATCCTGGCGCCTATGTGTCGATTTCAAGGACCTCAATAAGGCTTGCCCTAAGGATCCCTTCCCCCTCCCCCGCATCGATCAAATCATCGACGCTACCGCAGGACACAACTCATTGTGATTCCTCGATGCATACTCCGGATACCATCAAATCAAAATGGCGGAGTCCGATCAAGCCGCAACAGCATTCATCACTCCATATGGCCCCTTCTATTTTAACACCATGCCTTTCGGGCTCAAAAACGCCGGTGCAACCTATCAACGCATGATTCAGACATGCCTGGAAACACAAATCGGCAAATCAGTGGAGGCATACGTACACGATGTGGTCATCAAAACCAAATACGTTGAATCCTTAATATATGACTTGAGGCTTACGTTCGACAATCTTCGAACATATGGCATCAAGCTCAATCCGAAAAAATGCGTCTTCGGCGTACCTACTGGAAAGCTCTTGGGCTTCACCGTTTCCAATAAAGGAATTGAAGCAAATCCGGCTAAAATCCAAGCTCTGTCACAGTTGGCTACCCCAACAGACCTCAAGCAAATCCAAAATTTAACTGGATGCGTGGCTGCCCTAAGCCGCTTTATCTCCCGATTAGGAGAAAAGGCACTACCTCTCTATCGCCTTCTTCGACGCACCGAACACTTCGAGTGGACGGCTGCGGCTACGGCCGGACTGGAAGAAATAAAGGCCCTCTTGGCCAGCAATCCAATCCTGGCCGCGCCAA
This sequence comes from Triticum aestivum, assembly GCF_018294505.1. Lineage (NCBI taxonomy): Eukaryota > Viridiplantae > Streptophyta > Magnoliopsida > Poales > Poaceae > Triticum > Triticum aestivum. Next base: position 121,806,633 of record NC_057810.1, on the reverse strand, counting down.
ATATCGGCGAACCCATGCTGTTATATATAGATGCAACACACCAGGTTGTAAGCGTAGTGCTCGTCATTGAACGAGAGACGGACGGACATAAGTTCCCGCTTCAAAAACCGGTATACTAAATATCCACCGTCCTCACTCCATGCAAATCACGGTACCCACATTATCAAAAGATACCATACGCGGTCTTCATGGCATCCCGAAAACTACGACACTACTTTCAAGAGTGTTCAATCACGGTGGCCTCTGAAGTACCACTCGAGGATATAATAAATAACCGCGATGCCACGGGCAGGATTGCTAAATGGGCTATCGAGCTCCTCCCGTTCGACATAACATACAAACCACGGCGATCCATTAAGTTGCAAGTACTGGCTGACTTTGTCGCCGAATGGACAGAAGCCGAACTCCCTAAAGAGTACGGCATGTACTCCAATTGGATCATGCACTTTGACGGCTCTAAGATGCTGGCTGGTCTGGGGGCAGGCGTTGACTTGACATCCCCCACTGGAGATACAGTCCAATACATACTCCAAATACTATACACAGATTCATAGCCGAATATGAGGCCCTATTGCATGGTCTTCGGATGGCAGTCTCCATGGGCATTCAACGCCTAGAAGTGTGTGGGGATTCGAACCTCGCAATATCTCAAATAAATGGAGACTTTGACGCCAAGGACCCAAAAATGGTGGCCTACTACAATGACGTCCTCAAAATGTCAGCTCAGTTCGAGGGGCTCGAATTCCACCATGTGGTCTGAGAAAACAATCAATCGGCGGATATCCTAGCCCGCATCAGTGCTAAGCGCGACCCCGTACCACCCAATATCTTCTTGGAAAGGTTGTTCAAGCCATCCGTGGTGTGGGAAGAGGAGACTGGCAATACCAGTCTGAATCTGAACACAACCCCAAATCCCGAACACTCTGACGTAATCGGAGGCTCCGCCGCCGAAATAACACCTTCGGCCCACGTGATTATGGTTGTCATCGCCTCGTGGACAGAACCCTTCTTAGCCTACCTAAATAGGCAAGAACTCCCTGAGGACCAAAATGAGGCACGTTGCATTGTGCGGTGTTCTAAAGCCTACAAGGTCCACGAGGGAGAGCTTTATAAGAAAAGCGTGACTGGAGTGCTCCAAAGGTGCATCTCCGAAGAGGAAGGACGGCAACTTTTGGTAGAAATTCATGCTGGACTCGGCGGTCACCACGGCGCAGCTCGGGCCCTTGTAAGCAAGGCCTTCCATACAGGTTTCTACTGGCCGACAGCCCGAGCAGACACACAGGACCTCGTCTAACATTGCGTCGGTTGCCAGCTTGTTGCAAATCAAAGCCATATGCCACATACCGCTCTCCAAACAATCCCCATAACTTGGCCATTTGCGGTCTGGGGGCTCGATATGGTTGGACCCCTTAAAGGAGGAAGCCATAAGAAAAAAATACTTGTTGGTCATGGTAGATAAATTCACCAAATGGATAGAGGCCAAACCAGTTAAAATGGCTGAATCCAGACTAGTGATAGACTTTATATCCGAGGTCGTACACCGTTACGGCGTCCCCCACAGCATCATCACTGATAACGGCTCCAACTTCAGAGCCGACAAGGTGAAAACTTGGTGTGGAAAAATGGGCATTAAGCTCGATTATGCCTCTGTCTATCACCCCCAAACAAACAGACAAGTCGAACGAGAAAATGGTCTTATTATGAGCGGCATCAAACCCAGACTAGTGCAATCCCTGAAGGAATCAGATACGCACTGGGTCGAGGAGCTCGACTCCGTACTATGGGGGCAGCAGACCACGCCAAATCGCACCACCGGATACACACCACTTTTTATGGTGTACGGCACAGAGGCAGTACTACCCTGCGATATCATTCATGACTCACCTCGAGTGCGCATGTACGAAGAGAGAGAAGCCGAGCTAGATCGGCAGGACAGTTTAGATGCCCTGGAAGAGGAGCGTGACGTTGCAAAGGCCCGTTCCGCATTCTATCAGCAGCAGACTCGAAGGTATCAAAGCAGAGAAGTACGGGCCAAAACTTATAATGTTGGTGAACTCGTTCTATGCCTACCGGAGAAGAAAAAGGACAAGCTCAAGCCCAAGTGGGAGGGTCCTTTCATCATAGATAAAGTTCTCACCGGAGGAGTGTACCGTCTGCGTGATGCATCAGATAACTGACTCGAGCCGAACCCATGGAACGCGGCCAGACTCCAAAGATTCTACGCCTAGTGTCGAACTCTGTGTTCGTCTCCCTACCTCCTTTTTTAAGTTATGTCGTCCTTCTTTCTTTCTTTCCTTTTTATATATAGCCTTAAAAGCTTTAAGTGTGCTTCGATCACACACTCCTGCCGCGCTATGCGTGCTCAATATACCTAGGGGCTTCTTATACAGAAGCTTAATATAATTATCTTCTGGGCTTTATGCCCACCACATATGTGTCACTTCTCCATATGTGCCCTTTTTCGCCATTATATGCATCGATATGACTTAAGTTTTGGCCAAGCTGGGTTGCCTGGCTCTTGTGTTTATGCCCTACGTTCCCGTTAATTTGGCTAAGTCATAAGGGGGGCACCTCTACGATTGTTACTGTCGGGTCAGCCGGATGTGTACCTTAGACTGGGTGAAGCCGAAAGCTAGCGTTCTTAAGGGAATATTCGATCGGTGAACAAAAGATGTTTCTTACTTATTTCAATACATGCCCCCAGATGTATATATCCTGCGTCGCTTTTCGCAGTTCGGACATGCACATTAATGCATGCGTACCCAGGGAAAGGAACCCTTAACGGAACTATTCTCCCTGTAAGATGTTTCTTACTATCCATGTAATATAACATAGCTAGTTGGGTACTTGTCTGTTCAAGCACTTATGACCCCTATGCCTGGTCTCCATGCATACCCCGGTTTTTACATAACTGAGCGGGTATTTGGATACACTTCGGACTATCGGGTCCGGAGGTTCAAGCGAAAAGGTCCGCCATGACAAATGATTTACAATCCGTCTATGGACAAAATATGTCATTTGAAGTACATAGTCACTTAGACTGACTAAATTCTTCTTCTATACTATCCAACAGGTTGTCTAGCCTATAATCCTGTTGGGAATACTTTACGGCTAATGCTACCCGGTCATATACTAGACTAACGGGGATCTCTTTCCCATCTGACCCTACAGGTCCGACCTTGGCCATGTGGTTCGGGTCAGCCTTGGTGTATCACGTCTTCACCATGGTCCAGGCTTCCCTTGCACCTTGTCGGTAGGCCGATATCTTCCATAATCGGAAGCGCCGCCGCGCTCCCTTGAGCATCTCCACAAGCTCTCCCATGCCTCCGGGCAGGGACGCGGACGGCCACAAGGCCTGGGCAATACCCTGCATCACCTGTCGAATTTGTCCGTGCAGTTGTGAGAGCTCTTGCAGAAGATCGCCTGCAGATCCGGGCATCTCCTCTTTGGGATGACCTGTCAGCATACCTACAGACATAATTCTGTTAGCCCGCTTCTTCGACGAACTTTATAAAGGTTCGTTCTAGCACTTACTAAAAATGCCACGTCGAAGCCTCTTATTCTCCTTCACGAAATCAGCAAGCTGGCCCCGAATATCTTTTAACTCAACGTCCAACCGGGTCTTGGCGTCCTTGAGATCATTATTCTCTCGAATAACCCATGTAAGAACGCGCTCGCCAGCCTCTCGCTGTCATTGAGCATGTTGCTCATCCACCGATACGATCTCCGGATTGCTTCCGGGATCGTCTACAGAATCTATTGTTAGATTTGCATGCATGCCGAATACTAGCTGGTACATGTCATTACATTCTTTTTTGATTAAGACAAGTATTACCAGATGGGGCCTTCTTCGACTCCTCCATTCCGGCAACTGCGGCCCGCAGCTGGGCTTTGCACTCCTCCAGCTCTTTAGACAGCTGGCTATTCTTCTTTGTAAGAACCTATGCGTACAATGATCCTTAAATCAGTTGTGCCAACTGTTTCAAGTCTCAGGGGCTACTGATATACATATTTATCCAATTTTCTTCCCCGTATATCCTTTACATACTGGTCCGTGGCTCTGGCGAGGCCATCTTGAGCAGCTCGTATGTACGCGCCCCTGAGTTGAAGGCATTGAATGCCTCTTCAGAGAAATTAGGGTCGCGTAGTGTGGCTTGTCGGCACCTGTGATTCATGGCGCTCTCCACTTTGGAGTTTGTAGCAGAGAATCTATTCGCATCCTCAGTAGGAGGACTTTCCGGCGTTGTCCCCATGTTGACCTCCGCCCTTGAGTCCAGCCTTGGAGTCCGGCTGGTGGAGGCATGGACGGCAGGCTCTCCGGATACAGTCTGGTGAGTGCTTTTTCTGCCAGGGAACCATGGACTTCATTATATTTCAAAAACGATAATCACGGAGCAGGTTTTTAATCATCCCTCTATGACGGCGTCTCGGTCCTAACCGCCTTCCTTTTAAACCTACCCGGCTTCGGTGCCCCTTGTTGACGAGTCACCACGGGTTCGGCATGGCACCCCGATGGCCTTCCCTGTAAAATGCAATACATGTGCGGTGGGTAAGGCCTAAAGAGGGGATCCTTCTTGGAAGTTGGACTCCGGTTTTACTTACCTGTGATGCAGGGAGTAGGCCAGGATAATCAGCTATGATGGCCACCAAGGCACCGTCACAGCTTAACTGATAAAATGTCATGTCGACGAGTTCCACAAATATGTCCGGATCTTCTTCAAGTCCGGGGTCGAGGGCCCGGTCGGGGTCCTCTGGCTGTGGAGATGGGCTATGGACCTCCCTCATAGATTTTCGCAGTTTCTGCTATGAATTGGCAAGGTAAATATTTGTGATGAAGAATGCGGGAAAGACTGGAATAAAGGATAGCAGCTCACCCAACTTGGGGGGTTGTACACGGAGAATCCATCCCGTGGTTTAATACGGATGAACTACTCTTCTTCTCCTTTGTACAAATCGGACAGTATTTTCGCCAGAGCGGTGGCAGAGTCCGGACCTTTACGGCCACAGCGGGTGGCGTCGTCTTCTCCATTGAAGTGCCACATGGGTTTCCCCCGATATTGAAGTGGCTGCACTCCCCGCATTATACATATTGACATGACCTCAATTATTGTCAGCCCTGATTTGGCCAGCGTCTTAATCCTGTCCATCAGGAAAAGGACCTCTTTGTTATCTTCCTCCTGGGGGCTCCAAGGGCGCCAGCTGTGGCGTTTCTTCAACGGGGCATTTACAAACTCAGGAAGGCCCATCCGAATGGGGTCCGGAAGAGGGACGTCCTCCATATAAAACCACTCCGAAGGCCAGTCTTCGGACGTCTTCTTCGGAGTACCAGACAGGTATCCGGTCCTGGCGATGCACCATATTTCGGCTCCACCCACTTGATATATCGACCCCTCCTGAGTGCGGGGTACGAGGAAGAATAGCCTCTTCCTTAGCTCGAAATGAGCTTCGCGGCCCAGAAATAGCTCACAGAAGGTGACATAGCCTGCGATGTGTAGTATGGAGGCAGGAGTAAAGTTATGCAGCTAGAGGCCGTAGAACTCCAGGAGCCCACGGAGGAACGGATGGATTGGAAATCCGAGTCCCCTCAGCAAATAAGGGACAAGGCATACCTGCTCCCCCTTGGATGGGTTGGGAAAACTCTCCACTTGTTCCCCGCCATTATAAGTGGCTAGTCTGGCTCGGACGGGCGCCATATACATAGGAGGGAGAAACCCCTTGGTCTGCAACTCTACTAATCGGCTATGGGGGACAGGACACTTCTCCCAGTCGCCTGGCTTAGTGCTACGAGAGCGAGAGGAGGATCTGCGACGACCGGCCATGATGGGATGGTTTCTTCCGGGCGCGCTCTGATGAACACTCTCTGGGGGAGGATGGTGTGGTTTGGATCTGAGGATCCCCGTCTCTTTAAATAGACGATTTACTTACATGGTCAGGGTGGCAAATGTAAAAATGCCCCGACTTCTCGCATTCGCTCGACATGTGGAGATAGCAATTATTAAAGCATAGAAGCCGAGGAGTGCAACATTGATGGGAAGTCGGACACTGCTCGTTACAACAGGTACTCAGGGATTTTGGAGAAGAACCCGCCTTGCAATGCCGAAGACAATCTGCGCGCCGGACTCATCATAATTGAAGCCTGGTTCATGGGCTACTAAGGGAGTCCTGGGTTAGGGGGTCCTCGGATAGCCAGACTATATACTTTGGCCGGACTATTGGACTATGAAGATTCAAGATTGAAGACTTCGTCCCATGTACGGGTGGGACTCTCCTTTGCGTGGAAGGCAAGCTTGGAAATTCGGATATGTAGATCTCCTTCTCTATAACCGACTCTGTGTAACCCTAGCCCCCTCCAATGTCTATATAAACCGGAGGGTTTAGTCCGTAGGACAACATACAATCATAATATGTCATGCCCAATATGCGACCCTATCCAAAAGGAACTCGAAGGTCCCACCAAGGATAGACCCGCATATTGAAACGCTTTTGCAAGGTGGATATCATCACATCAACATTACATAATAGATAGGGATACATACAAAAGGCATACCATGCCACACGAATACAACATCATCTTACAAGAGATCAACATCCGACAACGGATGGAACACAAACAGAAACTCAAACGACATCCACCCTGCTAGCCCAGGCTGCCGACCTGGAACCTATCCCCTGATCAAAGAAGAAACAGAAGAAGAACTCCAAAACAAGCAAACATCACTCTCGCGTCATGATCATCGCAAAACCTGTACCTGCAACTGCTGTTGTAGTAATCTGTGAGCCATGAGGACTCAGCAATCCCATTACCATGGGTATCAAGACTAGCAAAGCTTAATGGGTAAGGAATGGATAAAGTGGTGAGGTTGCAGCAGCGATTAAGCATATATGGTAGCTAACATACGCAAATAAGAGCGAGAAGAGAAGCAAAGGAACGGTCGTGAAGCTAGCAATGATCAAGAGGTGGTCCTGAACTCCTACTTACGTCAAACATAACCCAAAACCGTGTTCACTTCCCGGACTCCGCTAAGAAGAGACCATCACGGCTACACACGCGATTGATGCGTTTTAATTCGGATCTGGTGTCAAGTTATCTACAACCGGACATTAACAAATTCCCATCTGCCACATAACCGCGGGCACGGCTTTCGAAAGATAATACCCTGCAGGGGTGTCCCAACTTAGCCCATGATAAGCTCTCGCGATCAACGAAGGATATACCTTCTCCCAGGAAGACCCGATCAGTCTTGGAATCCCGGTTTACAAGACATTTCAACAATGGTAAAACAAGACCAGCAAAGCCACGCGATGCGCCGACAATCCCGATAGGAGCTGCACATATCTTGTTCTCAGGGCAACATCAGATAAGTCAAGCTACGAGTAAAACCAACCCTCAAGTTTCCCCGAGGTGGCCCCGCAGGTTGCTCGGTTCGGACCAACACTTAGATAAGCACTAGACCGGGGGGGCTATAATAAAGATGACCCTTGGGTTAATTACTCCCAAGGGAAAAGTAGGTGGTGGTGAGGGAAATGGTAAAACCAAGGTTGGGCCTTGCTGGAGGAGTTTTATTCAAAGCGAACTGTCAAGGGGGTCCCATAAATCACCCAACCGCATAAGGAACACAAAATCCGGGAACATAACACCGGTATGACGGAAACTAGGGCGGCAAGAGTGGAACAAAACACCAGACATAAGGCCGAGCCTTCCACCCTTTACCAAATATATAGATGCATTAATTAAATAAGAGATATTGTGATATCCCAACATAATCCTGTCCACCATGGAGCAATCTTCAACTTCACCTGCAACTAACAACGCTATAAGAGGGGCTGAGCAAAAGCGGTAACATAGCCAAGCAATGGTTTGCTAGGAAGGGTGAAAAAGGTTAGAGGCTAACATGGCAATTTGGGAGGCTTGAAGAGCAAGCGATAGGTAGCGCAGCAAAGCGATAGAACGAAGCAACTAGCATAGCAATGATAGTAGTGAGATCCAGGGTAGCGGTCATCTTGCCTGAAATCCCGCTAGGAAGAAGAACGAGTCCATGAAGAAGATGAAGCCACGAAGATGAACCAAGCGTAGACGAACGAATCCTCACGATCGCAACGAAAACGGGAACTATCGAGAAGAAGCACACAACATGGTAAACACACCACACATAGACAAGACATGATGCATAACAAGCATGAAGCATGACAAGGCTACATGAAGCTACTCATGGCAACAGACGATGCAAACAAGAACAACACATCAAAGCAAGTTTAAATGAGGCCGGGAACAACATATAACAATTCCGGTAAGTCCTCATATGCAAATTTCGAAATTGGTCCAGATCTGAATAAACCTTATGTTCAAGTTGTTAAACAGAAAGTTAAGATGCACCAAGATGATCTACACGAGATTCTAGTCAAGTTACATGTAAAGTTCATTTAATTCGGAGCTACGGCCTAGAAGATATGAGCAAAACAAGTTAAACATGGCATTGATGCAAAAAGCATTCAAACATCAATCAAACACCTCAAAACAAGGATGCAACATAATAATATGAAACTACATATAATTCTAAGCAAGTTTTATATAGGGCACACTCAAAACGGAGCAACGGTTCAACACATACACTCCATACAAGTTTAAAGGGCATGATGTCCAAAACAGCAACTAGGCATCTTGCAAGCATCAAAACAACAAGCTACATCATCTCAACGTAATAAAACATGGCATGGGCATGAAGTATAGGTAAAGCATAACAAAACATGAACACTAAGCTATCTCCATAAATCATAAGAACATGCTCAAAAGGACATGGCAAGATTGCAAATAATAACAGTTTCAGACTTATCAGGAAATAACATCAGGTTGCAATGTTTAGAGCTATCAAACAACATGTTACAGAAATTTATCATGGCAAATAAAGGCATGGCGTGATAATACTAAATGCATAGAACAAAAGTCCTTTACTGACCATGAGCCAAAAGGTCACAGAAAATATAATGGCACCCATGTAAACATGGCAAATGATATGACAGATTCATACATGGCAGGAACAACAATAAGTAGGCATCTTGGTGAGCTTGAACCACTCACCACAGAGCAATACATGGTATGGAAAGGCAACCGGAGGCAAGAAGACATGTTTATGAATCTAAGCATGGCAAGAGCAAGTTCATAGGGTGCATGGATCACTAGCAAAGCTCATGGCAAAACTGAACTTAATGTTAATATGCTGACAACAACATTATTTAGCAAGTTTGGAGCATGATAACAACAAGTTACAGCAGGCTATAAATGCAACCAGGGGCATGGATGGATAGAGCATGACATTTATAACAAATCATCCTCAGTGAACATCTCAAGATTATGCATAGAATGACTTGTAGCAGCAGGTTTACATAGCATCATGATGTAATAGAATCTGTCTAGCAAAACAGCAACAGCAAGTACTCCACTTCACAAGCTTGATGCACTCACTACACAACTCACAAAAATACATGTATGGCACCTCTGTAAAGATGGCATGATGTAGATAAAAACACATGTAGAGCTCATGTTCAAAGGATGCACACATCAAATGCAACAAAAATGACAAATCATCAAGTTATAACAGTTTCAGCAGGTTAACATCACATAGCACTCTTGCAACGATGATTCGGGCATCAAGATGACCTCAAACAAGCATGGTACAATTGGACAAAATGAAGAGCATCTCACAGCGAACATTTTGATATATTACACGCACAAAACGGAGCTACGAATGCAGAGTTATGATGCGATGAACAGGACAACATTATGCAAAAATATCAGGGATAGACGAAAAACGGGGTCAACCTCATTTGACTGGATCTGGATCCGGGGCGGCACGGGAACCCAGGACGGCCGGAGCTCGTCGCCGGAGTAGAGGAAGGAGGCGGCCGGAGGTCGGGGACGGAGGGGCCGGTCTGGTCCGGCCGGATCCGGCGCGGCGACGGAGGACGGCGGCGGAGGTCGGCGGGCGACGGCGCCGGCGATGGGCGGCGGCGACCGAGAGGCGGGGGAGGCGAGGCGAGGGGCGGCGGGGCGCCACAGACACGGCGGCGGCGGAGCCGGGTGGTCGCGGGGCGCGGGCGCGCGGGGCACGCGCCCAGTCGGCGGAGCGGGAGGGCCGACCGTGGGCCGAGCGGGCCAGCGACGGCTGGCGGCGGGGAGTGCCACGTGGCGCTCCCTGGCTGGCTGGGCGCGGCGGCGCGGACGTGTCCAGCCGGGCGGACGTGTCCGGGCGCGGAGGAAGAAGGAGGCTAGGGTTCCGGGGGGATTCATCCGCGAATTTTGGGGGGAGGGGCTAATACTCCCTCCGTTCCAGAATATAAGGTGTATTGCTTTCCGTGCAAGTCAACAATTTCAAAGTTTGACCAAGATTCTAGAACAATATAGGAACATCTGCAATACGTATTTTATCAAATATGAAACTACCTTTCATGATTTATCGAATAACACAAATTTCATATTGTGGATACTTATATATTTTTCTAAAATCTTGGTCAAACATGCACTCATTTGACTTTTCAAAAAACAAATACACCTTATATAAAGGAACGGAGGGAGTATATAGGTAGGAGGAGCTAGGAGACTCCAAATGAGGCACGGTTTTCGCCCACACGATCGTGATCAAACGAACGAGAGCATGGAGGGGGTTTGGATGGGTTATTGGGCCATGGTGAAGAGAGGCTGAGCTGCAAAGAGAGAGGGGTTTCGGGATACGCGGTTAACCGTTGGAGTGTCAAACGGACTCCAAATGGCACGAAACTTGACAAGCGGTCTACAGCTGGTATACAAAGGTCGCTTGGAAAACCTTGGTCCATTCCGAGAAATTTTAACACCCTCTCACAATGAGAGACAATAGGGGGACGCCGGAGGACATAGAAGTGCCGGATTGCAAAACGGACAACGGGGAAAATGCTCGGATGCATGAGACGAACACGTATGCAAAATGAAATGCGCATGATGACATGGCAAAATGCAACACGCAAGCACATGACATGGCAACAACAACGAATAACTGGCAGACACCTGGCGCATTGAATCTGGGGCGTTACATAATCATAGGCTAGCTTCTAGGGTTTAGCCTCTATGATCTCGTGGTAGATCAACTCTTGTAATACTCATATCATTAGGATCAATCAAGCAGGAAGTAGGGTATTACCTCCATCGAGAGGGCCCGGACCTGGGTAAACATCGTGTCCCCCGCCTCCTGTTACCATTAACCTTAGACGCACAGTTCGGGACCCCCTACCCGAGATCCGCCGGTTTTGACACCGACAATAGTCATCCAATATATCAATCTTTATGTCTCGACCATTTCGAGACTCCTCGTCATGTTTGTGATCATATCTTGGACTCCAAACTACCTTCGGTACATCAAAACACAAAAACTCATAAAAACCGATCGTCACCGAACTTTAAGCGTGCGGATCCTACGGGTTCGAGAACTATGTAGACATGACCGAGACTTGTCTCCGGTCAATAACCAATAGTGGAACCAGGATGCTCATATTGGCTCCCACATATTCTACAAAGATCTTTATCGGTCAAACTGCATAACAACATACGTTGTTCCCTTTGTCATCGGTATGTTACTTGCCCGAAATTCGATCGTTGGTATCTCAATACCTAGTTCAACCTCGTTACCGGCAAGTCTCTTTACTCGTTATGTAATGTATAATCCCACAACTAACTCATTAGCTACATTGCTTGCAAGGCTTATAGCGATGTACATTACCGAGAGGGCCCAGAGATACCTCTCCGACAATAGGAGTGACAACTCCTAATCTCGAAATACGCCAACTCAACATGTACCTTCGGAGACACCTGTAGAGCTCCTTTATAATCACCCAGTTATGTTGTGATGTTTGGTAGCACACAAAGTGTTCCTCCGGTAAACTGGAGTTGCATAATCTCATAGTTGTAGGAACATGTATAAGTCATGAAGAAAACAATAGCAACATACTAAACGATCAAGTGCTAAGCTAACGAAATGGGTCAAGTCAATCACATCATTCTCCTAATGATGTGATCCTGTTAATCAAATGAGAACTCATGTCTATGGTTAGGAAACACAACCATCTTTGATCAACAAGCTAGTCAAGTATGTTTCCGGTTAATACAATTCTAGCATGAATAATAAACATTTATCATGATATAAGGAAATAAATAATAAATTTATTATTGCCTCTAGGGCATATTTCCTTCAGTCTCCCACTTGCACTAGATTCAATAATCTAGTTCACATCATCATGTGATTTAACACCAATATTCACATCTATATGTGATTAACATCCATAGTTCACATCGTCATGTGACCAATGCCCAAAGGGTTTACTAGAATCAATAATCTCATTCACATCGCTATGTGATTGACACCCAAAGAGTACTAAGGTATGATCATGTTTTGCTCGTGAGAGAAGTTTAGTCAACGGCTCTATCACATTTAGAGCCATATGTATTTTGCAAATATTCTATGTCTATAATGCTCTGCACGGAGCTGCTCTAGCTAATTGCTCCCACTTTCAATATGTATCCAGATTGAGACTTAGAGTCATCTCGATCAATGTAAAAGTTTGTACCGATGTAACTCTTTACGGCGAACTCTTTTATCACTTCCATAATCGAGAAACATTTCCTTAGTCCTCACTAAGGATATTCTTGACCGCTGTCTAGTGATCTACTCCTAGATAAAAACTGTACTCCCTTGCCAAATACAGAGCAAGGTATACAATAGGTCTGGTACACAACATAGCATACTATATAGAACCTATAACTGAGGCATAGGGAATGACTTTTCATTCTCTTTCTATTTTCTGTCATGGTCAGGTTTTGAGTCTTACTTAACTTCACACCTTGCAACACAGGCAATAATTCCTTCTTTGACTGTTCCATTTTGAACTACTTCAAAATCTTATCAAGGTATGTACTCATTGAAAAAACTTATCACGCGTCTTGATCTATCTCTATAGATCTTGATGCTCAATGTGTAAGCAGCTTCACCGAGGTCTTTCTTTGAAAAATCTCTTATTCAAGTATCCTTTTATGCTATCCAGAATTTCTATATCATTTCCAATCAACAATATGTCATCTACATATAGTTTTAGAAATGCTACAGAGCTCCCACTCACTTTCTTGTAAATACAGGTCTTCTCCAAAAGTTTGTATAAAAACATATGCTTTGATCAACTCATCAAAGCGTATATTCCAACTCCGAGATGCTTGCACCAGTCCATAGATGGATCAGCTTGCACATTTTGTTAGCATCTTTAGGATTGACAAAACCTTCTGGTTGCATCATATACAACTCTTCTTTAATAAATCCATTAAGGAATGCAGTTTTGACATCCATTTGCTAGATTTCATAAAATGTGGCAATTGCTAACATGATTCGGACAGACTTAAGCATCGATGCGAGTGAGAAAATCTCATCGTATTCAACATCTTGAACTTGTCGAAAATCTTTTTGCGACAAGTCGAGCTTTGTAGATAGTAACTGTCGGTGTCAAAACCGGCGGATCTCGGGTAGGGGGTCCCGAACTATGCGTCTAGGCGGATGGTAACAGGAGACAAGGGACACAATGTTTTTACCCAGGTTCGGGCCCTCTTGGTGGAGGTAAAACCCTACTCCTGCTTGATTAATATTGATGATATGGGTAGTACAAGAGTTGATCTACCACGAGATCGGAGAGGTTAAACCCTAGAAGCTAGCCTATGGTATGATTGTTGTTCTTCCTACGGACTAAAACTCTCCAGTTTATATAGACACCGGAGAGGGCTAGGGTTACAAAAAGTCGGTTACAATGGGAGGAGATCTTCATATCGTATCGCCAAGCTTGCCTTCCACGCCAAGGAAAGTCCCTATTCGGACACGGGACAAAGTCTTTAGTCTTGTATCTTCATAGTCCGGAAGTCTGGCCAAAGGTCATAGTCCAGCCATCCGGACACCCCCTAATCCAGGACTCCCTCAGTAGCCCCCGAACCAGGCTTGAATGACGACGAGTCCGGCACGCAAATTGTCTTCGGCATTGCAAGGCAGGTTCTTCTCCAGCTCCATATACTTGTAGAATAGTGTCCGGCTTCTGATAAATGCTGCGCTCATTGGCTTCCACGTCCAATAAAGGCCATCTTCACATATTGAATGAATATGAAAAGCCGGGGTATTTTTACATTTCCCCCCCTAGCTGCTCAAATAAGCTGCCCATATAAAAAGAAACGAGGATCTAGATCCGAACCACACCATCTCCCCTTCGCAAGCTTTCATCAGAGCGCTTCTGACCAGAAAATCCATTCCACCATGGACAGCCAACGCGGCTCCTCTTCTCGCGCTCCCGGCCCCAAGCCTGGGGATTGGGAGAGATGCTCCGTCCCGCACAACAAGCTAGTAGTGCTTCAATCCAAGGGGCTACTCCCCCCGGCATAAATGGTCCCAGTTCGATCCGGGATTGCCACCTATGGCGACGGAGAGCAGGCGGAGAGCGTCCCCAATCCCTCCCAAGGAGAGCGGGTGTGCCTGGTACCTTATTTAATAAGGGGACTTGGATTTCCAATTCATCCATTTCTCCGAGGTCTACTGGAGTTCTACGGCCTCCAGCTACACAACCTCACACCTGCCTCCATACTGCACATGGCGGGCTTTGTGGCCCTCTGCGAGCTATTCTTGGGCGTTGAGGCCCATTTCGCACAGTGGAAGAGGCTATTTTGCCTTGTGCCCCGCTCTCAGGGGGGTCAATTTATCAAGTGGGCGGAGCCGAACTATGGCGCATCGTCGGGACCGGTTACCTATCCGGTACCCCTAAGAAGGCGTCCAAGGACTGGTCTTCGGAATGGTTTTATGTGGATGACGTCCCCCTGCCAGACCCTGTGCGGATCGGCCTCCCTGAGTTTAGCAATGCTCCGTTAAAGAAACGCCTTAGCTGGCGCCCACGGAATCCCCAAAGGGAAACTGACAGGGACGTCCTTTACCTGATGAGCCGGATAAGATTGTTGGCTCATTCCGGATTGACCATGATCGAGGTCATGGCCACATGCATTACGCGGGAGGGGGGGTGCAGCCGCTTTAGTACAGAGGCCACCCCATGTGGGATTTCAACGAGGAGGACGACGCCACCCGGTGCGGTCGCAAGGGACCAGATTCGCCTGCCACTCTAACGAAGATCTTATTCACTTTGTACAAGGGAGAAGAAGAGGAATTCATCCACGTCAACCCACGGGGCGGATTCTCCATGTATAAACCCCCGAGCTGGGTAAGAGAACACTTTCACTTATCTACCCGCTTTCAAAATTCTCATAACTGAGTACTTAGTCTGGCGATGTTAACGCAGGAGCTACGCCAGACGGTGAAGGAGATCAACATCCCTCCCCCACAGCCCGAGGACCCAGAATGGTCCCTCGATCCGGATTCTCAAGAGGACCCGGACTTATGTGTGGAGTTAATTGATGGGGTGTTTCATCAATTGAGTAAGGACAACACCTTAGTGTCCATTACGGCCAATTATCCCGGACTACTTCCAGCCTCAAAGGTAACAGAGACCGAAGTCCTTGTACTTTGAAGGAGATCCATCCATGCCTTATTTGAATGCTGTAAACCAATAGTGTTTTGTTTTGCAGGGGAAATCCTTGAGGCGGAGTGCCGGGCCCGCGGTGGGCAGCAAACAAGGGCCGCTGCAGCCAGGCGGGCCAAAAAGAAGTGCGAACTAGATCGAGACTCTGGTGCAACGGTACGGCATGCAAATTTAACGCCTAGGGTTTATGCCCTCGAGTCATGCTAACGCTCATGCTCTCCTTAGGAAGAAGAGAGCCCGCCAGACTATATCCACCGGCTAGACTTCAATGCTGGGTCCGGAAGCGGAGGCGGACACGGGGCGCGCGTCGGGCGTTCCTCCGACAGAGGATGCAGACGGGTTATCTGCCACCAATTCAGAGGTGGAGAGTGCCATGAACCACAGGCATCGCCGGACTGTTCTTCAGGACGCATGTTTTTCCCCAGAGGCATTGAGCGCCTTTAATACGGGAGATGTGTACCTCCGTGCCGCTCAAAATGGTCTAGCCAGAGCCACAGAGCAGTATGTAAAAGACATACGGGTGAGTAAATCTGATGGTTATATATGTCAGTAGCCCCCGAGACTTGAAATAGTTAAAATAATTGTTTTAAGGATCATATGTTATGTAGGGTCTTACAGAGAAGAACACGCAACCCAAGGCCGCACTGGCCGCTTCAGCTATTGCCAAGGGAACCCCCTCAGGTAATATATGCTCTGAAAAATAATTCCGTTGTAAAGTGCGGCATGTGTGTAATTCTGACGATAACAATGCAGATGGGGCCTGAGTGAATCCGGACAAGCAACAACTCCTACGCCAGCTAAAGGCTGGCGAGAGCGTGCTGACAAGGGTGAGGCAAGAGAAGAAAAAACTTCAAGACGCCAATACCCAGCTGGGCGAGGAACTAAAGGATGTTCGTATTAAGCTGTCTGCTTCCGTAAAGGAGAATCGGCGACTTCGACGCGGCATTTTTAGTAAGTGCTTGAACGAATTCTCGAAAAAAAATCGGCGAGGAAGTCGATTGACAGAGCTATGTCTGTAGGTCTGCTGACAGGTCGTCCTGCGGAGGAAATGCCCGGTTCGACGGGGGACCTTCTTCCCGAGCTGGTGCAACTGCACGAACGAGTTCGGCAGGCAATGCAAGGCGTTGTCCAAGCTATGTGGCCATCCCTCTCCGCGCCTGAAGGCCTTGGGGAGCTTGCCAAGAAGCTGGAGGGAGTTCGACAACGCTTCTAGTTGTGGAAGATATCGGCCTGTCGTCAAGGTGCCAGGGAGGCCTGGGCCATGGTGAAGACTCGGTACACGAAGGCTGACCCGAACCATATGGCCGAAGTCGGCCCTATGGGTCCTGATGGAAAGGAGATCCCTGTCAGTTTAGTATATGGCCAGGTAGAGCTGGCTGCAAAGTATTCTCAACAGGACTGTAAATTAGACCGCCTGTTGGATGGTATTGAAGAAGAATATACCGGGTCGGATTGACTCTGTAATTTAAAATGACATGAAAAATGCCTTCTAGCCGGATTGTAGATCGTTTGTCATTGCGGACCTTTTCGCTTCGACCTCTGGACCCTATAGTCCGGAGTGTGTATGAATACCCTCTCGATTATGTAAGAATTGGGGCATGCATGGAGATAAGGCGTAGGGGTCATAATTTCTTTAGCAGACAAGTGCCCAACTTGTTATGTTATATTACATGGTTAGTAAGAAACATCTTCCAGGGAGAATAGTTCCGTTAGGGGTTCCTTTCCCTGGGAGGCATGCCCTAAGGTGCATGTCTGAACTGCTAAAAATAGCAGAAAAGCATCTGGGAGCGGATAAATAAACAAGAAAAATCATCTTTTAGTTCACCGACCGAATATTCCCTTAAGAACGCTAGCTTTCGGCTTTACCCAGTCTGAGGTACACATCCGGCTGACCCGGCAGTAACAATCGCAGAGGTGCTCCCTTTACCACCTAGCCGAACGAACGGGGACGTAGGGGTAAGCACAGGAGCCAGGCAACCCATCTTGGCCAAAACTTAAGTCATATCGATGCATATAATGGTGTATAAAAGGTTCATGCGGAAGTGTCACACATGTTTTGGGCATGAGGCCCGTTTATATAAACTTCTGATAAAGAAGCCCCCAGGTATGATGAGCGCGGGTGGCGCGTCAAGTATGTGCGAACAATGCGCAAGCAAGCCCCTAAGGGTTTTGGAGGAGAGAAAAAAAAGGTAGGGAGAAGGAGAGAAATGCCACACGGCTAATGTGAAAAAATAAAAAGAGGACAAAGGAAGGAGACGAACACGGAGTCCGGCGCTAGGCATAGAATCTTCGTAGGTGTGCTGTGTTCCATGGGTTCGGCTCGAGTCGGTTGTCCGATGCGTTTCGCAGACGGTACGCTCCACCAGTCAGTACTTGGTCGATTATGAAGGGACCCTCCCATTTGGGCTTTAGTTTGTCCTTTTTCTTGTCCGGCAGGCGTAGAACTAGTTCACCAACGTTATAAGTTTTGGCCCGTACTTCTCTGCTTTAATATCTTCGAGCCTGCTGTTGATAGAATGCGGAACGGGCTTTCGCTACGTCGCGCTCCTCCTCCAGTGCGTCCAAGCTGTCCTGCTGATCGAGTTCGGCTTGTTTTTCTTCGTACATGCGCACGCGAGGTGAGTCACGAATTATGTCGCAGGGCAGGACTGCCTCTGTGCCGTATACCATAAAAAATGGTGTGAATCCGGTAGTGCAATTCGGCATGGTCCGCAGCCCCTAGAGTACAGAGTCAAGCTCCTCTACCAAGTGCGTGTTAGATTCCTTGAGGGATCACACTAGTCTGGGTTTGATGCCGCTCATGATGAGACCGTTGGCTCGCTCGACTTGACCGTTAGTTTGTGGGTGATAGACTGAAGCGTAGTCGAGCTTGATGCCCATGTTTTTGCACCAGAGTTTAACTTCGTCGGCCGTGAAGTTTGTGCCATTGTCAGTTATGATGCTGTGGGGGACGCCGTAACGGTGTACAACCCCGGATATGAAGTCTATCACCGGTCCGGATTCGGCCGTCTTTACGGGCTTGGCCTCTATCCATTTGGTGAATTTGTCCACCATGACCAGTAGATATTTTTTCTTGTGGGTTCCTCCTTTAAGGGGTCCAACCATGTCAAGCCCCCAGACGCAAAAGACCAGGTGATGGGTATGGTTTGTAGGGTGGTAGGTGGCATGTGGCTTTGATTAGCGAATAGTTGGCAACCGATGCATCGCTGCACTAAGTCCTGAGCGTCTGCCCGGGCCGTCGGCGAATAAAATCCGGTACGGAAGGCCTTGCTTACAAGGGCCCGGGCTGCAGCGTGGTGACCGCCTAGTCCGGCATGAATTTTAGCCAGAAGATTTCGCCCTTCTTCTTCGGAGATACACCTTTGAAGGACTCCGGTTGTGCTCTTTTTATAAAGCTCTCCCTCGTGGATTTTGTAGGCTTTAGATCGCCGCACTATGCAGCGGACCTCGTTTTCGGCTGTGTTGTTGGAGTCCGTGTACATTATCTGGAGTATGTATTGGACTGTATCTCTTGTAGGGGATGTCAGAACGACGCCAGCCCCCAGGCCAGCCAACATTTTGGAGCCGTCGAAGTGCATGATCCAGTTGGAATATGCGCCGTACTCCTTAGGGAGCTCGACTTCGGTCCATTCAGCGATGAAGTCAGGAAAAACCTGCGATTTGATAGCTCGCCGTGGCTTTTAAATTATATCAAACTGAAGGAGCTCGATGGCCCATTTGGCAATCCGCCCCGCTGCGTCGCGGTTGATTATAATATCATTAAGAGGTACTTCGGATGCCACTGTTATTGAACACTCTTGGAAATAGTGTCGTAGCTTCCGGGATGCCATGAACACCGCGTATGCTATCTTTTGATAATGCGGGTACCGGGACTTGCATGGGGTTAGGACAGTGGACACGTAATAAACCGGTTTTTGGAGAGGAAACTTGTGTCCGTCTGTTTCTCGTTCGACGACGAGCACCGTGCTTACAACTTGATGGGTTGCCGCGATGTATAATAGCATAGGTTCGCCCGTGTTGGGCGCGGCCAGGACCGAATTTGTTGCCAGTATGTCTTTGATTTCTTTGAGTCCGGCCGTGGTGGCATCTGTCCACTCGAAGTGTTCGGTGCGCCACAGGAGGCGATAAAGGGGTAATGCCTTTTCTCTAAGTGGGAGATAAAGCGGCTTAGAGCCGCCACGCATCCGGTCAATTTTTGTATTTGCTTGAGGTCTTTTGGGATATCCAATTGCGACAGAGCTCGGATCTTGGCTGGGTTTGCCTCAATTCCTCTACTGGATACAATGAAGCCCAAGAGCTTTGCGGCTGGCACGCCAAAAACGCATTTTTCTGGGTTGAGTTTAATGTCATATGCCCAGAGATTGTCAAACGTGAGCCTCAAGTCGTCTACTAGAGTTTCGACATGTTTGGATTTGATGACCACGTCATCTACATATGCTTCAACTGTTTTGCCGATCTGGTTGGCTAGACATGTCTGAATCATGCGCTGATATGTTGCGCCGGTGTTTTTGAGCCCGAAGGGCATCGTGTTCAAGCAGAATGGGCCGTACGGGGTGATGAATGCTATTGCGGCTTGGTCTGACTCTGCCATCTTGATTCGGTGGTAGCCAGAGTATGCATCGAGGAAGCACAGTGAATCGTGTCCTGCAGTGGCGTCGATGATTTGATCAATTCGGGGGAGGGGGAAGGGATCCTTCGGGCAGGCTTTATTTAGGTCTTTGAAATCGACACAGGCGCCAGGATTTGTCCTTCTTTGGTACCATCACCAGGTTTGCTAGCCAGTCCGGATGTTTTATATCTCTGATGAATCCAGCTTCCAGTATTTTTGCTAGCTCCTCTCCCATGGCTTGTCTCTTGGGTTCAGAGAAACGCCGAAGAGTCTGCTTAACGGGCTTGAATCCTTTTAGGATGTTCAGGCTATGCTCGGCCAGCCTGTGTGGGATTCCTCGCATGTCTGAAGGGTGCCAGGCAAAAATGTTCCAATTTTCTCGCAGGAATTCTCTGAGTGCGGCGTCTACATCGGGTTTTAGTTGTGCCCCGATGGAGGCCGTTTTTGTGGTGTCCATTGGATGGACTTGGAACTTTACTATTTCGTCTGCCGGCTTGAAGGAGGTGGACTTGGATCTTTTGTCGAGTATCACGTCGTCCCTGTCCACCGTTGACCGCAACATAGTTAGTTCCTCAGCTATCAGGGCTTCGGATAGTGCCTCGAGGGCCAGTGCGGCTGTCTTGTTTTTGGCGCGGAGCGCTGTGTCCGGATCACTAGCAAGAGTGATGATTCTGTTGGGTCCGGGCATTTTGAGCTTCATGTACCCGTAATGGGGTATAGCTTGAAAAATTGTGAATGCTTCTCGCCCTAACAGAGCGTGGTATCCGCTGCTGAACGGGGCCACTTGAAATGTGACCTCCTCGGATCTGTAATTATCCGGCATGCCGAACACTACGTCCAGTGTGATTTTCCCTTAACAGCATGCTTCCCGGCTGGGGATTATTCCTCTAAAGGTTGTGTTGCTTCGCTCAATGCGGCTCCAGTCTATTTCCATTTTTCACAGTGTTTCCTCATAGATGAGGTTCAATCCGTTGCCGCCGTCCATGAGTACCTTTGTAAGCCGGAAGCCGTCCACTATTGGACTGAGGACCAATGCCGCTGGTGCTCGGGCTGTCCGGAATTTAGGTTCGTCACTGGCATTAAAAGTAATAGCCGTGTCACTCCATGGATTTATTGTTGCTACCTGGTAGACTTCGGCAAGGCTGCGGAGTGTTCGCTTCCTTGCATTATTCGATGCGAAGGTCTCGAAGACTGTTGACACCATACTGGCGTTTTTGGGGTGGTGCTCTGCGGATTCTGGAGTTAAAAGCTCCTCGCCACTCCTGGCCACCTGCCGGAGTATCCAACATGCTCTAAGGCTGTGATTTGGTGCGACTTCCCCTGAACTATGAATTTTACAGGGTCCATTGAGCCATCCCTCTAGTACGGTCCCATACCCTATAGAGGGTTTTTGTTTTTTGCTATTTGGCTTAGGTGCCTAGTGATAGTGCGCCCTTTTGTTTCGGACTGGGATTGTGTTCAGGGTCGGATTATCCCAGAACTTCGTTTCAGTTTTCCGAACGCTTTCTGTCGCACAGTACTTTTGTACTATGGATGTCAAGTCGGTGAAGCGTGTAATTTCGCGACGACTTATGGCGTTGAGGATTCCAATGTCCGTGCAGTTGTTACAGAAGAATGTAATTGCATACTCCTCACGGCAGTCCTTTATCCTGTTTATAACCAGGAGGAATCTGGCCCAGTAGTGGTGTACTGTTTCTTTGGGATCTTGCCGTATTTTGGTTAAATCCCTTACTGTTGGGTGGGCGGGTGGATTTAAATCTGGAACCTCGCCCGATCTAATACTCAGGGGCCAAGAAATTTCCGAATCCGGAAGCTTATTTTCTTGGACGTTATTCAATGAATCGGGCCTGCTGCCTGACTTTAGGTTCAGGGCTTGGGCGATATCCTCCCCTCCGCGGATATCCGGCTTGGAGGGGTCAGGAATCCGGACATATCTGGTCCTTAGGATTGGCGAAGATTTGCCGCGTTGTTCTTCCACCACTTCAACGTGGTGGGTGACCTGGGGGGAGTCGATCTCTCTCTGATCGGGTTTCAGCCAAATCTGGCCGTAATCTGTAGAGACTCCCAGGGCGGCGACACGATCCAAGAGCTTGTTTAGGTAAGAGAGCTCCATCAGATCTAACTGCTCGGCAAGTTCCGAGCTGATCTGGAGATTGCTTTTGATGACCCGAGAGGTCATCGCCGGTGCGGCGTCCGAACAGGCGGTCATCAAAAACCTGCCTAGCCGGAGAGTTTGGCCGACAGCCAAAGCTTCTTTAGCAACTGCGCCATCTTTAAAGACGGGGCGTGGCATCCTTCCTGTTGGTGACGACACAGAGGAACTCTCAATGAAAGCACCAATGTCGATGTCAAAACCGGCGGATCTCGGGTAGGAGGTCCCGAACTATGCGTCTAGGCGGATGGTAACAGGAGACAAGGGACACGATGTTTTTACCCAGGTTCGGGCCCTCTCGGTGGACGTAAAACCCTACTCCTGCTTGATTAATATTGATGATATGGGTAGTACAAGAGTTGATCTACCACGAGATCGGAGAGGCTAAACCCTAGAAGCTAGCCTATGGTATGATTGTTGTTCTTCCTACGGACTAAAACTCTCCGGTTTATATAGACACCGGAGAGGGCTAGGGTTACACAAAGTCGGTTACAATGGGAGGAGATCTTCATATCATATCGCCAAGCTTGCCTTCCACGCCAAGGAAAGTCCCTATCTGGACACGGGACAAAGTCTTCAGTCTTGTATCTTCATAGTCCGGGAGTCCGGCCAAAGGTCATAGTCCGGCCATCCGGACACCCCCTAATCCAGGACTCCCTCAGTCACTACTATCAGCGTCTGTCTTCCTCTTAAAAATCCATTTATTTTCTATGGCTTGCCGATCATCGGGCAAGTCCACCAAAGTCCACACTTTGTTCTAATACATGGATCCCATCTCAGATTTCATGGCCTCCAGCCATTTTGCGGAATCTGGGTTCATCATCGCTTCCTTATAGTTCGTAGGTTTATCATGGTCTAGTAACATGACTTCCAGAACATGATTACCGTACTACTCTGGTGTGGACCGTACTTTGGAAGACCTACGAGGTTCTGTACTAACTTGATCTGAAGTTTCATGATCATCACCATTAGCTTCCTCACTAATTGGTGTAGGAATCACATGAACTGATTTCTGTGATGAACTACTTTCCCATTCGGGAGAAGGTACAATTACCTCATCAAGTTCTCCTTCCCTCCCACTCACTTCTTTCTAGAGAAACTCCTTCTCTAGAAAGGATCCATCTTAGCAACAAATATCTTGCCTTCGGATTTGTGATAGAAGGTGTACCCAACAGTTTCCTTTGGGTATTCTATGAAGACGCACTTCTCCGATTGAGGTTCGATCTTATCAGGTTGAAACTTTTTCACATAAGCATCGCAGCCCCAAACTTTAAGAAATGACAACTTTGGTTTCTTGCCAAACCACAGCTCATAAGGCGTCATCTCAACGGATTTTGATGGTACCATATTTAAAGTGAATATGCAGCTGTCTTTAATACATAGCCTCAAAATGATAGTGGTAAATCGGTAAGATACATCATAGATCACACCATATCCAATAAAGTGTGGTTATGACGTTCGGACACACCATTACGCTGTGGTGTTCCATGTGGCGTGAGCTGTGAAACTATTCCACATTGTTTTTAAATGAAGGCCAAACTCGTAACTCAAATATTCTCCTCTACGATCAGATCATAGAAACTTTATTTTCTTGTTATGATGATTCTCCACTTCACTCTGAAATTCTTTGAACTTTTCAAATGTTTCAGACTTGTGCTTCATTAAGTAGATATACTCATATCTTCTCAAATCATCTGTGAAGGTCAGAAAATATCGATACCCGCCACGAACATTAACACTCATTGGACCGCATACATCGCTATGTATTATTTCCAACAAGTCAGTAGCTCGTTCCATTGTTCCGGAGAACGGAGTCTTAGTCATCTTGCCCAAAAGGCACGGTTCCCAAGCATCAAATGATTCATAACCAAGTGATTCCAAAAATCCATCTTTATGGAGTTTCTTCACGCACTTCACACTGATATGACCCAAACGGTAGTGCCACAAATAACTTGCACTATCTTTATCAACTTTGCATCTTTTGGCATCAATATTATGAATATGTGTATCACTATGATCGAGATCCAATAAACTATTCTCATTGGGTGTATGACCATCGAAGGCTTTATTCATGTAAATAGAACAATAATTATTCTCTGACTTTAAATGAATAACCGTATTGCAATAAACATGATCAAATCATATTTACGCTCAATGCAAACGCCAAATAACATTTATTTAGGTTTAACACTAATCCCGAAAGTATAGGGAGTGTGTGATGATGATCATATCAATCTTGGAACCACTTCCAACATACATCGTCACTTCACCCTCAACTAGTCTCTGTTTATTTTGTAACTCCTGTTTCGAGATACTAATTTTTAGCAACCGAACAAGTATCAAATACCCAGGGGCTACTACAAACACTAGTAAGGTACACATCAATAACCTGTATATCAAATATACCCTTGTTCACTTTGCCATACTTCTTATCCATCAAATATTCAGGGCATTTCCGCTTCCAGTGACCATTTCCTTTGCAGTAGAAGCACTCAGTTTCAGGCTTTGGTCCAGCTTTGGGCTTCTTCGTGGGAGTGACAACTTGCTTGCCATTCTACATGAAGTTCCCTTTCTTTCCCTTTGCCCCTTTCTTGAAACTAGTGGTCTTGTTAATCATCAACACTTGATGCTCTTTCTTGATTTCTACCTTCATCGATTTCATCATCATGAAAAACTCGGGAATCATTTTCGTCTTGCATACTATAGTTCACAACGAAGTTCTACTAACTTGGTGATAGTGACTACAGAACTCTATCAATCACTATCTTATCTGGAAGATTAACTCCCACTTGATTCAAGCGATTGTAGTACCCAGACAATCTGAGCACATGCTCACTAGTTGAGCAATTCTCCTCCATCTTTTAGCTATAGAACTTGTTGGAGACTTCATATCTCTCAACTCAGGTATTTGCTTGAAATATTAACTTCAACTCCTGGAACATCTTATATGGTCCATGACGTTCAAAACGTCTTTGAAGTCCCAATTCTAAGCCGTTAAGCATGGTGCACTAAACTATCAAGTAGTCATCATATTGAGCTAGCCAAACGTTCATAACGGCTGCATCTGCTCCTGCAATAGGTCTGTCACCTAGCGGTGCATGAAGCACATAATTCTTCTATGCAGCAATGACGATAATCCTCAAATCACAGATCCAATCCGCATCATTGCTACTAACATCTTTCAACATAGTTTTTCTCTAGGAACATATCAAAATAAAAACATAGGGAAGCAACAACGCGAGCTATTGATCTACAACATTATTTGCAAAATACTATCAGGACTAAGTTCATGATAAATTAAAGCTCAATTAATCATATTACTTAAGAACTCCCACTTAGATAGACATCCCTCTAATCATCTAAGTGATCACGTGATCCAAATCAACTAAACCATGTCCAATCATCACGTGAGATGGAGTAGTTTTCAATGGTGAACATCACTATGTTGATCATATCTACTATATGATACACGCTCGACCTTTCAGTCTCAGTGTTCCGAGGCCATATCTGTATATGCTAGGCTCGTCAAGATTAACCTGAGTATTCCGCGTGTGCAACTGTTTTGCACCCGTTGTATTTGAACGTACAGCCTATCACACCCGATCATCACGTGGTGTCTCAGCACGAAGAACTTTCGCAAGGGTGCATACTCAGGGAGAACACTTATACCTTGGAACTTAGTGAGAGATCATCTTATAATGCTACCATCAATCAAATCAAAATAAGATGCATAAAGGATAAACATCACATGCAATCAATATAAGTGATATGATATGGCCATCATCATCTTGTGCTTGTGATCTCCATCTCCCAAGCATCGTCATGATCACCGTCGTCACCGGCGCGACACCTTGATCTCCATCGTAGCATCGTTGTCGTTTCGCCACCTATTGCTTCTACGACTATCACTACCGCTTAGTGATAATGTAAAGCAATTACAGGGTGATTGCATTGCATACAATAAAGCGACAACCATATGGCTCCTGCCAGTTGCCGATAACTTGGTTACAAAACATGATCATCCCATACAATAAAATATAGCATCACGTCTTGACCATATCACATCACAACATGCCCTGCAAAAACAAGTTAGACGTCCTCTACTTTGTTGTTGCAAGTTTTACGTGGCTGCTACGGGCTGATCAAGAACCGTTCTTATGTACGCATCAAAACCACAACGATAGTTCATCAAGTTAGTGATGTTTTAACCTTCTCAAGGACCGGGCGTAGCCAAACTCGGTTCAACTAAAGTTGGAGAAACTGACACCCGCCAGCCACCTATGTGCAAAGCACGTCGGCAGAACTAGTCTCGCATAACCATACGCGTAATCGGTCCGGGCCGCTTCATCCAACAATACCACCGAACCAAAGTATGACATGCTGGTAAGCAGTATGACTTGTATCGCCCACAACTCACTTGTTTTCTACTCGTGCATATAACATCTACGCATAAAACCTGGCTCGGATACCACTGTTGGGGAACGTAGTAATTTCAAAAAAATTCCTACGCACACGCAAGATCATGGTGATGCATAGCAACGAGAGGGAAGAGTGTTGTCCACGTACCCTCGTAGACCGAAAGCGCAAGCATTAGCACAACATGGTTGATGTAGTCATACGTCTTCACGATCTGACTGATCAAGTACCGAACGCATGGCACCTCCGAGTTCAGCACACGTTCAGCTCAATGACGTCCCTCGAACTCCGATCCAGCCGAGCTTTGAGGGAGAGTTCCGTCAGCACGACGGCGTGGTGACGATGATGATGTTCTACCGACGCAGGGCTTTGCCTAAGCACCACTATGATATTATCGAGGTGGATTATGGTGGAGGGGGGCACTGCACACGGCTAAGAGATCCAAGGGATCAATTGTTGTGTCTAAGGTGCCCCCCTGCCCCTGTATATAAAGGACCAAGGGGGAGGGGCGGCCGGCCAGGGGAGGGCACGCCAGGGAGGAGTCCTACTCCCAACAGGAGTAGGGCTCCCTCCTTTCCTAGTCTAATGCAAGTAGGAGAGGGGAAGGAAGGGAGAGAGGAGAGGAAGGAAAAGGGGGGGCACCGCCCCCCCTCCTTGTCCTATTCGGACTAGAGGGGGAGGTGGCACACGGCCTGTCCTGGCCGCCCCTCCTCTTCTCCACTTAGGGCTCATGAGGCCCATTAACCCCCCGGGGGGTTCCGGTAACCCCCCGGTACGTTGGTATATGCCCGAAACCACCCGAAACTATTCTGGTGTCCGAACACAGTCATCCAATATATCGAACTTTACGTCTCGACCATTTCGAGAATCCTCGTCATGTACCTGATCATATCCGGGACTCCGAACTACCTTCGGTACATCAAAACACAAAAACTCATAAAAACCGATCGTCACTGAACTTTAAGCGTGCGGATCCTACGGGTTCGAGAACTATGTAGACATGACCGAGACTCGTCTCCGGTCAATAACCAATAGCGGAACCTGGATGCTCATATTGGCTCCCACATATTCTACGAAGATCTTTGTCGGTCAAACCGCATAACAACATACGTTGTTCCCTTTCTCATCGGTATGTTACTTGCCCGGGATTCGATCGTCGGTATCTCAATACCTAGTTCAACCTCGTTACCGGCAAGTCTCTTTACTCGTTATGTAATGTATCATCCCGCAACTAACTCATTAGCTACATTGCTTGCAAGGCTTATAGTGGTGTACATTACCGAGAGGGCCCAGAGATACCTGTCCGACCATCGGAGTGACAAATCCTAATCTCGAAATACGCCAACTCAACATGTACCTTCGGAGACACCTGTAGAGCTCCTTTATAATCACCCAGTTATGTTGTGACGTTTGGTAGCACACAAAGTGTTCCTCCGGTAAACGGGAGTTGCATAATCTCATAGTTGTAGGAACATGTATAAGTCATGAAGAAAGCAATAGCAACATACTAAACGATCAAGTGCTAAGCTAACGAAAGGGGCAAGTCAATCACATCATTCTCCTAATGATGTGATCCTGTTAATCAAATGACAACTCATGTCTATGGTTAGGAAACACAACCATCTTTGATCAACGAGCTAGTCAAGTAGAGACATACTAGTGACACTATGTTTGTCTATGTGTATTCACACATGTACTATGTTTCCGGTTAATACAATTCTAGCATGAATAATAAACATTTATCATGATATAAGGAAATAAATAATAACTTTATTATTGCCTCTAGGGCATATTTCCTTCACCATCCTCCCCCCTCAACGCCGATAGGATGTTCTGCTTCTTCCTGTTAGAGGCATATGCATGCAGAAGCTTTGTATTCCTATCTCCATCTCTCAGCCACCAAACATGGGCATGTTGTTTCCACTTGATATGGACCATCTCTTCTAGCTTCTCCACCGCACATTGCTGTTGGAGATATGCCCTAGAGGCAATCATGTATGATGATATTTCCTATGTGTTTATGAATAAAGATAGTCCTTGGACATTATCAATGATGTGTATCAGCAAGTACGTGACTTGTTTGTGGGACTATGCATTGTATGTTGAGTGTCCTAAAAGGTCCCTAGTCGAAAGGGATGTGTGGACGCGCAGCCGACTAGACTAGCATATGACACGGTCGATGGCTCGGTCTCACTAGCCATGGAGCATTGGATGCTAACCGGATAATATGGACTTGGAAAGGTCTGGTCGGATTCGACATAGTCGGATCCGAGTCGAGATAAGGTCCAAGTCGGACAGACCCAACTATGAGGCGCAGCGATATGTCATCAGTGAGTCTCTAGTACAACATATGTTCTATGTCCTAAGACCTGAGCTGACGCATGTACTCGAGATGGTGACAGACTTGCTTTGGGCCGACCAAACGCTACTCCATGACTGGGTAGTTACAAATGTAGGTTTCGGGTATGTCCAATCCCATGCTGCGAGACATGGTCGAGCAAGATGGGATTTGCCCCTCCGATCAGGAGAGATATACTCTGGGCCCCTTGTGTGATCCGACCAGGATAAGCATGGCCATGCGACAGGGATTATGAGATAATCCATTTTGTGGTCGGTATCACTGGAATGAGGAAGAGGTCGGGCTAGCACAAGGATGATAGTCTCGCCTTGAGCCCGACAACATATATCGTGTGGCAAAGGGAATAGAAGTGTGACACGTTGTACAGGTTCGCCTAACCAGCTTCATAGTTTGCTTGGTGGTCGGCACGCCTTGCTAGAGGCTGCTACCAACCGTGCAGGTCGGAGGTGATCCGAACTGCGACCAAGCCGACTTGAACCTAAGGGGTCGCGCGCTTAAGGGAAGGAACCTACGAGGTCGGTTCGTAGGACACTGGTCGGATGTGATCCGAACTGGACTAGGAATGTGACCGAGTAGACTTTGGGCTTTAGGGTCCGTGCGAGGACCAAGTGTTGAGCCCACGACGGACGCCTATATAAGGTGGAGGTGCAGCACACTTATTTGGTTGATCGCTTCGGTGCTACGACTAGGGTTTGCATGTGTTGCGAATAGCGACCTCCACTCACCGCCGACTATGTGATCGGACCTAGCATTCCGCCGCACGGTGTTCCTCCTGCACGCGCAGATACCGTGAGAGGCGGTGCACTTGCGCTGCTCCGGCGAACTTGTACGTGGGATCGGACGACCGGCTGTTCAAGGGAGATCGGACGAGGAGGAGACGATCCACGCAGACGCACTGCCCCAACTCTTCTTCCGCTGCACGACACTGCGCGTCTAGTGGTAACGAACTGTGATCCATCTATCGTAGCATGTTCTTGGTTGTTCTGCGCGTAGGAAATTTTAATTTGCAGTTGACGCACCCTACCATAGAACCCAACAGTGGTATCAAAGCCTCTGCTATAGGATTTGGATTCAGATCGTATGCATATTAGATATGTGGAGGCGGCAGATGAGATCTGTTGTCGTTGATAAGATCGGCTATGTGCATGGTTGATGCGATCGACTGCACATGGGGATTGAAGAGGCTATGTTTTCTGTAAATCGGGATCGATGAGGTCGTGACACGATCTACCCCTACCGGTCGGTCATCTGCCATCGGGGTTAACAGTGAAACGTAAATCCGAATCGGATTCGTGATGGACCGCCGTGTGTGTAGCGCCGTGTATTTCGTACCCGACACACAAATCGGTAGAATGCGATTCTATGCACAACTTTGTTTTGCAGGTTTGATATGAATAGTATGGCTCATATGTATGTGATGCATGTGTGTAATTTATACTTGGCCTGCGTGTCATGTTTGTCAGCCGGCAGGAGCCAAAGAGCTGTCATTATATTGTATAACGACCTGCGTGTCGACTTGTGATTCTCTGTGTAAAATTCATTACTAGTTGTAGTAGTTGGATAATAAAGATCAGGTTGGTGGCTTGGCGTCCCGGCGTGACAAAAAAGATGGAGTTCGTAGATGGTCATCGGAGTCAGAGCCGACCTGGAAGAATGTCCATGAAGGAGCCATACTATTTCACAATATATGTTTATATGTGATTGTTATGCTTCTTTGTTTCTATGCATGTTAGAATGATAGAAAGATCCCTCATGAATATCAAGCGAATTGCCATCCCCGATGTTGCACCTTCGCACGTCAAGTATGTCTAGTAGCGGGCTCATAAAATTGGGGTGCTGCTGGGTGTCCTTGAACTGAAGGGTTCATGTCGGACACGGCCATGCACTGCATCAGGTTAACTTGACAAGGCTATCAAAATGGTTTTGGGCCTTGTGGCAAAGAAGGTTGGGAGCCGGGGTATGAGATACCTTCCCAACCTACAAGAGTCGTATAGAGATACGATTAGCAAGGAGTTGCGTACCGGATAGGTATGTTGGCTAGCAGTGATGCTAAAGCTCACTAGTCGCATGCGCTAGTCGGATCCTGAATCACTGAGAGTTTGCGGAGGGATGCTGACTTCAGTGGGAGTATTTCTGTTTAGGCGAATTACTCTACATAAACACATTGCTTAGTGATTGCATATTTTCTATTGTAGATCAATGGCACCACCTGCTCAACCCAACTTTGCATTGAAATAAATTCTGGAAAAGGATAAACTAAATGGAACAAACTTTACCACCTGGTATAGAAATCTGAGAATTGTTCTCAAGCATGATAAAAAGGAACATGTTCTAGAGGATCCACTTCCAAAGGAACCTGCCGATAATGCTAATGCCACAACTAAGAATGCCTACCAGAAACTCGTTGATGAATCAACGGAGATCAGCTGTCTGATGTTGGCTTGTATGGAGCCCGATTTGCAACAGTATTTTGAAAATATTAAGGCTTACAATATGATCGAGAGTCTCAAGAGCATGTTTCAGACACAGGCTAGGACCGAAAGGTTCAACGTCTGGCGATCGTTGATGGATTGCAAGCTGAAGGAAGGTGATCCACTGAGCCCACATGTGATCAAGATGATCGGATATGTGCAAGCTTTGGATTGTTTGGGCTTCCCGCTCTTGGATGAGCTGGCTACTAATGATGTTCTGGGTTCTCTTCCGCCCAGCTATGGGACATTCATCTTGAACTATCATATGAATGGCATGGATAAGAAGCTCACTGAATTGCATGGGATGCTCAAGGTGGCAGAGCAGGATATTAAGAAAGGCACGCATCAAGTGTTGATGGTGCAGAAATCGGCTAAGTTCAAGAAGAGTTGGTCCAAGAAAAAGGCTAAGGCAAAGGGCACGGAGACGGTAACCTCCGCCGCTGCGCCAAAGTCTGGACCAGACACGAAGACCGTTTTCTTTCACTGCAAGGAGACCGGTCACTGGAAGAGGAACTGTAGCAAGTGGCTTGCAGAGCATGGCAAGAAGGCCGGGAATGCTGCTTCAGGAAAAGGGGCTGGTAAAAACTAGGCGTGTGGCACAAGGGGAGATTGACATCAGGGTCGGCAACAAAGCAAGAGTTGCTGCGTTGGAGGTCGGCACAATGCAGCTCCAGCTTCCTTCCGGATTCATTATGGAATTGAATAATTGTTATTACATTCCTGCACTTAGTCGGAACATTATTTCTGCCTCATGTTTGATGAGTCAAGGTTATGAATTAAATTTAAAGGACAATGGTTGTTTGATATTTTTGAATGGTATGTTCCACGGCTATGCACCCATTGTTGATGGGCTATTTATATTGAATCTAGAACAGGAACCGGTCTATAACGTGAATGTCAAGAGGCATAAGCCTAATGAGATAAATCCGACATTCTTCTGGCATTGCCGGCTTGGACACATTAGTCTGAAACGCATGAAGAAGCTCCATGATGATGGGCTCCTAACTTTGTCTGACTTTGGGTCGTTCGAGACATGTGAATCATGCTTGCTCGGCAAGATGACTAAGTCTCCTTTCGCAAAGAGTTGCGAGAGGGCGTCCGAGCTGTTGGAACTTATACATAGTGATGTGTGTGGTCCAATGAGCACAACTGCCAGAGGTGGCTATCGGTACTTCGTGACTTTTACCGACGACTTAAATAGATATGGATATATCTATTTGATGAGGCACAAGTCAAAAACTTTTGAAAAGTTCAAAGAGTTTCAGAACGAGGTTGAGAATAAACTCGGCAAGATGTAAGTGCATCTAGTGCCCCTTAGTGATTTTGGTGTATTGAAGACTTATAGGTTAAGGATCTAATGCGTTTGTGAGTGTACATAGGTCTATAAGGCTATGAGGAGTTTTGATATTTACAGAGAAAGTCGACCCCTAAAAATGAATATCTTCGACTGAAGATTCTGGTATTTCTGAAGACTTTCATGAAGACTTTGAAAGTGAAGAAATTGGTGTGTCCGTGAAGACTTGATATTCATGCGAGGAATATGAAGCTTGAAGACTTTCGTTTTCATAGTTTTGTTTTTCTCTTTCTTGAGTCATAGGAAACACCATACTGTTAAAGGGGGTTGAGGAAATACTAAGGAAAAATTTCCATGTGATGCTCAACTCAAAATCCTACACCTACCAATCCCTTCGAGTGAAGCCATTGGAAATCTCATACAGTTCAGTCAATTTCTTCAGAAACATAGACGAAGTTCTTCTGGTCGCTGAGGAATTTGTTCTGACTGAGGAGTTAGGAATTCGCCAGTGCGGATTGCCTACACAGTGAGGAACATGATAGCCCTGAGGAATTTGAGAGTCAAATTTCCGACCGTTGTTGTGCTACGCGCCAGCTATCCCAAAATATCTTATCCACATAACGGTCATATCATTGAAGGGCATTTATTTCTTATCATGTCGGGCTGCTCCCTAGGCTATAAATAGCCGCCCCCTACAACCACTAGCTGGTTGGCTGCTCCGAGAGGAACTGACACTTGTCATTTGAGAGCAACCCATCCTCTGAGGACTTTGAGCGAAAATCATCGAGTGAGGAAAATCCAAACCCAAACACCCACAAACCCAAGTGATTGAGCATCACTGAAGAGATTGATCCTACGTGGATCCGACGCTTGTTACCTTTGAAGACTGTGCTTCTTCCAGACGGTTAGGCGTCATGGTCTAGAGCATCCAAGAGGAATTGTGGATCACCGAGTGACCGAAGTCTGTGAAGGTTTGGAAGTCGCCTGAAGACTTACCACGAGTGATTAGACAAGGTCTGTGTGACCTTAGTTCAAGGAGAATACGGTGAGGACTTGGTGTCCTGAGCTGCGTGCTCAGTGACTGGGTGTCCGGGACTGTGTGTCCTCGAGTTTAAATACTCAGCCGCTCCAACCATATGTACAACTGAGACAGCAGTTGGAACTAGTCTACCAAATCATTGTCTTCACCAACCCTACTGGTTCTATTTCCTCAACTCTTTCATTTCCTCATTACTGTGTTGAGTGATTGTTCATATCTGTGTTTGAAGACTTTGACTGAAGACTTTCTCAATTTCCTCAGTTCAATTTCTTCAGTGTGTTTGTCTTCATCTTGTGTTATCCTGTGTTTACGCTTTCTGTACTCTGTGTTTGTCTTCATTTCATCATGATGACCATGCCTGTATTCTGTTATGCTTACTCTTGAGTACTTATTCCGCTGCAAGTAGTTCTTCGCTAAGGAATTTCCTCACCGGCAAATTCCTCAGTGAAGAAGTCATAAAAATCGCCTATTCACCCCCCCTCTAGTCGATATAACACACTTTCAATTGGTATTAGAGCAAGGTACTCCCTTGTTCTGTGTGATTTTGGTTTAACCGCCTAGAGTTTTTAGTTATGTCGACTATAGGATTGAGGAACGTTTCCTGCCCCATCTTTGACGGCCATGAGTATCCTCGGTGGAAGGCCATGGTGAAAAAGCGACTCATGGCTATGGACAGCGAACTGTGGACCGTCACCGAGATCGGTCTTATCGATCTATGCAAGATGGCTGAGGCTGATGACATTCGCAAGTACACACTGCTTAACCTCACAGCGAAGGATGTCATCTACTCTAGTCTGTCCCAAAATCAGTTCAGAAACGTCATGCATCTCAATCACGTGAAGCTAATCTGGGACCGTCTCTTTGAGGTCTATGAAGGTCATCGGACTCGTCATGATCCTTGGTTTGAGGATTACAAGGAATCTCTCAATGCGATGACATTCAAACCAGAATCATCATCGTCTACCCCCTGCCTTATGGCAAATGGTGCTGACGTAACCGAATCCGACCTATCCGAATCTAGTGATGATGAATCTGGCGATGAATTTGGACCTAGCTATGTCAAACTTGCTTCCCTTTCCCATAAGCAACAAAGATCCTTGGAAAAAGTTCATTACATGCTAAATAAGAGCGATGATATGTTGGGTGAAGAAATGGACTGCACTAAAGACTTAACTGAAAATCTTCAGAGACTTCAGTCTAAGCTTGACAACCTTCAAAGTCATCATAAAACCCTCTTAACTGATCACGAGAAGCTTTCTTATGAATTTCTTCAAAGAAAGCAAGATATTGAGAAGCTAAGAGTGTGTTATGAAGATCTTCAGAAGGAGCGCAATTCATTGCTTGCTCAACAAATCAGCGCTACTCAGGAAGAATTTGATCCTCCATGTTTAAAGTGCATTGAACGTGAATCTGCTAATTCTTCACCTGAATGTTCAAATGCTTCAAATGTTACAAATTCTTCACCTGCCTCTGCTATCACTAATTCCTCATCTGAGGACATTGCTAGTATCACTGACGATGCAGGGCTGAAGGAATTATATATGACAGGCATGTGCAAAAGTCTCAAAGGGCATCAGATTCTTTGTGATGTGCTTAAAAAGCAGATCCTCAACAGAAACCCTAGGAAAGAGGGTATTGCCTTTGAGAGAAAACTCAATGCTGATGGAACATATTAGAAGCCTGAGCAGTATCCCAAAACCTCATGGTTTGCTGCAAAGGGACCTCTAGTTGATCCATCTAACTTATCTGGCTTTACATGTGATTCTCCTCATTCTTCTGATGAGTCATTTGACTCCAACTATAAACTGTTCAAAAATCAGAATGGTGAAGTATTTGCTAGATATGTTGGCACTAACTACAGGAATGGTTCTCCTATGAAGAAAATCTGGGTTCCCAAAAGCTATGTTGAAAGTCTTCAGATGAATGTCCTCATGACACCACCAGTGAAGAATAGGAACCCCAGATCAAACTCTTCATATGGATCCAAGTCCTCATACGGACCAAATTCCTCACGTGGATCAAATTCCTCAAAAGGATCAAAATCCTCATATGAACATCATCGTGCTAATAACTCTATTTCGTAGTGTAGAGCTAAGGGTTATGAATATGAGCATTATTCTTCAAATCATTATGTTCATAAGTCCTCGAAGAATTTCTCTGCTTATTCATATGCTTACCCTAACCCATCTTATGTGAAACGAAATGGTTTGGCATCTTTGCCACCTTTCTCATATGGTGCTCGCAGAGTGATGAACTCTTTGCCACCCCTCCAGATGTGGGTGGTGAAGAAAAAGAACTAATTTCTTATGCAGGGTCAGGTCTCCAGTCGTGCTCAAAACGGCTGAAGAATTTGCTGGAGACCTAAACAATGCCTGAAAGGACGCGGGCGAATCATGATGAAATGAACTTTCATTTCACACGTCCTCATACTGATTATCTGATCAAATTACTTGATGAAAATGAACTGATGATACTGATGTCATATTCTTCATTGATGAAGTATATGAGTTTGTAAGCTGCACTAATTCATCTGCAGGATGATCAACCCAAAGCAAACGAGTGGGTCCTCGATAGTGCTTGTACAAATCACATGACTGGTGACAAGAATCTATTGATGGATGCTCCATTAACTCCGTCACATCTGAAGCATATCATCTTCGCTGACAAAGGCAAAAGTCAGGTATTGGGTCTAGGTAAGGTTGCGATCTCTAAGGATCGACACATGGACAAAGTCATGCTTGTCGAGTCCTTAGGATACAACCTCATGTTTGTCTCAATGCTTTGTGATCTTGATATGGTTGTTGTCTTTGGCAAGTATCGTTGTGTTGTGATCATGGAAGCTGACAATTCCAAAGTCTTCGAAGGCTTTAGGAGAGGAGACTTGTACATTGTTGATTTCTCTACAGGACCACAACCTGCCGTGTGCTTACTTGCAAAAGCTTCAGAAGGCTGGCTATGGCATCGACGACTTGGTCACGCAGGCATGAGGAATTTGCACAGCTTGCAAAGAAGAAGCATGTCATTGGCATTGAGAATGTCAAATTCCTCAAGGATCACCTGTGTGGTGCCTGTGAAGCTGGAAAAATGACCAAGGCCAAGCATCCAGCGAAGACTATTATGACCACTACTCATCCATTTGAATTGCTTCACATGGATCTCTTGGTCCTAATCATTATTCTGCTGTGACTAATGATGCATCTCTATATGGCTTTGTTATTGTTGATGATTACTCTCGTTACACATGGGTACACATTGTTACTTACAAACATGAAGTGCAGGAAGTCTTCAAACGATTTTCCTTGAGGGCTTCAACCAACTTCGGTGTGAAGATCAAGCACATCAGGAGTGACAATGGAACTGAGTTCAAGAATTCTGGTCTTAATGACTATCTTGATGAACTTGGTATTACTCATGAGTTATCTGCTCCTTATACTCCTCAGCAAAATGGCGTCCTGGAGCGCAAGAACAGAACTCTTGTTGAGATGGCTCGCACTATGCTTGATGAATACAAAACACCTCATCATTTTTGGATTGATGCAATTGATACCGCGTGCCACATCATCAACAGAGTATATCTTCACAAATTCTTCAAGAAGACTGCCTATGAACTCCTCACTAGCAAGAAACCCAATGTGAGTTATTTCAAAGTCTTCGGTGCTAAATGTTGGATTAGAGATCCTCATCACAATGCTAAATTTGCACCGAAAGCACATGAATGTTTTATGCTTCGTTACGGAAAGGACTCGCACACCTACAGAGTCTTCAACATCACTCTTCACAGGATTGTTGAAACTGTAGATGTGCGGTTCGATGAAACTAATGGATCGCAAAGAGAGCACCTACCTTCTGTGATAGATGAACCAGCACCTGAGGATTCTATCAGGTTCAAGGCTACTGAGGATATCATTCCTACTGAAGAATCTACTGAAGAATTCATTCCAGAAAGTGAAGATCGTCGAGCTGATGTACCTGAGGAAAATGCTGAAGAAAATGCTGATCAAATTCCTCAACGACAACCAGCTCATCCTCGCATTGCAAAAGAAGTGCAAGTTGAAAAGATCATGAATGACATTGAAGCACCAGGTCTTCTCACACACTCAAAAGCTTCACATTTATCTAACTTTTGTGGGCACTATGCTTTTGTCTCTATCACAGAGCCCACCAAGGTACATGAAGCATTTCTGGAGCCTGAGTGGATTCAGGCTATGCAAGAAGAATTACATTAGTTCGAGCTCAATAATGTCTGGGAACTGGTCAAACATTCAGATCCTCGCAAGCATAATATCATCGGCACAAGGTGGATCTACCGCAACAAGCAAGATGAAAATGGCCTTGTGGCGAGGAATAAGGCACGACTTGTAGCTCAAGGCTACACACAGGTTGAAGGAATTGATTTCAATGAAACTTTTGCACCTGTTGCTAGACTTGAGGCCTTCGCATATTACTTGCTTATGCTAACCATAATAATATTATCTTACAACAAATGGATGTGAAAAGTGCATTCCTCAATGGTAAGCTTGAGGAAGAAGTATATGTTACTCAACCCCCAGGTTTTGAAGATCCGAAGAATCCTGACAAAGTCTTCAGACTAAACAAGGCCCTCTATGGCCTCAAGCAGGCCCCTCGGGCGTGGTATGACACTTTGAAGGAATTCTTCGTGAAGAATGGCTTCACACCCGGTTCACTCGATCCTACTCTCTTTACTAAATCTTATGATGGTGAACTGTTTGTGTGCCAAATATATGTTGATGATATTATCTTTGGCTGTACTGACCAACGTTATAGTGATGAATTTGCCTATATGATGAGTGAAGAATACCAAATGTCTATGATGAGAGAGTTGAAATTCTTTTTAGGTCTTCAAATTCGTCAACAGCACAATGGCATATTCATATCTCAGGAGAAATACCTCAAGGAAGTTCTGAGGAAATTCGGCATGCAAGATTGCAAAGGAGTCAAAATTCCTATGCCCACAAATGGCCATCTATGCACTGATGAAAATGGTATTGACTTCGATCACAAGGTATACCGCTCCATGATTGGTTCTTTATTGTACTTATGTGCATCTAGGCCAGATATAATGCTTAGTGTTTGCATGTGTGCCCGATTTCAAGCTACACCGAAGGAATCACACCATAAGGTTGTGAAGCATATTCTTCGATATCTAGCTCACACACCAACACTAGGACTATGGTACCCCAAGGGCTCTACTTTTGATCTCATTGGATATTCTGACTCTGACTATGTTGGTGATCGTGTGGACCGCAAGTCAACATCTGGTACTTGTCATTTCCTCGGACGATCTTTGGTCTGTTGGTCCTCGAAGAAACAGAACTGCGTATCACTGTCTACTGCTGAAGCTGAGTACATAGCTGCTGGTTCTTGCTATGCTCAACTGCTGTGAATGAAGCAAACTCTCAAGGACTACGGCATCAACATGAAGAATGTGCCTCTCTACTGTGACAATGAGAGTGCCATCAAGATTGCTCACAACCCAGTTCAGCACTCGAAGACAAAGCACATTCGGATTCATCATCATTTTTTTCGTGATCATGTGTTGAAGGGTGACATTTCTATTGAGCATGTGAAGACTGAAGAACAGCTAGCCGATATCTTCACAAAGCCCTTGGATGAGAAGATATTTAGCAAGTTGCGGTGTGAGCTAAATATCTTAGAGTCTTTGAATGTTCTTTGAAAAGGACACACATCCTAACACTTATGCAAAATTGATGACTTAGATGTGCAACACATGAAGAAACGTTTTTCTTCAATCAATGAAGAATAACACTCTAAGTGTGAAGAAATTAATGAAGAATTTGATTCTCAGAACCCTACGACAATTGTACGCGGTGTTTGAAATCATCATTCTTATACGGTGGGTCACGCCACCACAAAAGTTGAAAATCTTCAATTTGAGTTTTTCCTCAGTTTTGAAATTCCTTAGTTTTTCAAATTCTTCAACTTTGCAAAATCTTCACTGTTTCCGTCGTTTTTCTTCATTGGCTATATATATATGGGTTTATGTCCTCTACAGCATTCACTTATGGCTATTTCTTCAAGTTGCATTTTCTGCTAAGTGAATGTGATCAGACCCTTCCCCCTCTATGCTATACTCAACCCAATCTGTTCACAAATTCTTCATGTGCGTTCTATTTGAAACTCGTTCAAAATCTTCACTGAGTCCTTGTCAGCTGAAGAAATTGCGAACGAAACTTTAAAACCTATCTTATCCAAATTTTCGGTTTTGCCGCTCAAACCGTCCCGTATCCCACGATAGACTTATCTATTCACCCACGATCTAACACGATCTACACCTTCAGTACGTGGGTGACACATGTCAAGCGAATGAGAAGGGCCAGGGGCACGTTCGTCCTAAATCTTTGGGCGAACAATTTTTCACCGTGACTATAAATACCCCCTCACCCTTCCTCACTTCCTTTACTCCGCTCGACCGCTCTCTCTCGCTCGAGCTTCTCAAACCCTAGAGCCGCCGCCACTTCATCATCGTCGGTGAGGAAGAGCTTCACTGCCTCGACCTCTTCGCCGTCGTACTCGCGCCGGCTGCGGAAATCTTCACTCCGCCGCCACCGTAGCTGTCTTCCTCCGCCAAGTTAGGGAGTGGAAGATCTGAACTGACGAGCTTCAAATCTACACTTCTCAGTTCGTCGTGTTCGTCATCAAGGGTAATTAAAAGTTACTTTTACTGCCCTCTTTGATTCAAATTTTCTCTACAAAATCTTCAAAGGTGTTTTATTCTTCAAATCCTCACACACAAAACACCTCACTAGTCATCTGTTCTTGATTCGTTTCCCTAAGCATCATTTTCTTCAAGATTCCTCAATTGTGTGGATTGTCGATCTATGCAACTCTGGAACCTAAGACAAAGTACGCTTAGTGAAATTCTTCAAGACTCATCTGGTCAAATTCCTCAAACTTGTTCATTTTGAAAATCTTCTGAGAACGCATATGACCTCTTCAAATTCCTCGCAACTATACTCTGTTCACAGGTACTCATGTCCACTACTGAATCACTAGGTTCTCATCAACTTAACTCATTTGCAGCGTTCCTTGAAGAAAAGTTGCATGCTTCTTCAGAGTGTTCAATTGTTCAAATTCCTCATCTGAAGAATATGGCTGAAGGGAAGAAACCACAGAAAGGAGGAAAGAAGCATGAGGTCATGACTGCATTTGAAATTCCTGAGGACATCTATGCTGACTATTGCACACCTGATGAGGTCGAGTTCAGAAAAGAAAGAAAAACTCAGCGCAAGGTGCACATACAAAGGATTGAAAGGAGATGGGCAAGAGAATGGAGGGAGTACAGATATGTAACTCCAAAGTATATGAAGAAATTCGCTCTAAATCCTCCATGCCCAAGAGCTCCATTGGCACCTGGTCAAAGATCTGATCCCACTAGCCTCAAGCGCGGTGAGGATTTTCCTGAAGAATGGGCCAAGCGCCAAGCCAAGTTGGCAAGACAAGCCAAAGAAGCAGTGAGGAAATTTAATGAAGACTCTGCTGCTGCTGCTGCCACAAAGGCCTCTGACAAGCCTAGGAAATCAATGGCAAAGAAGCCCGCTCACAAGCCAAGTGCTTCAACAATTGTGCCCTCACGGCCAAGTTCCTCAGCAATGCCATCACGGCTAGAATCTTCAAAGCCCTCATGGCCAATTCCTCACGCTACTCCTGCTCCTCCAAAGTCCTCAGTTGCTCCGGCAAAGTCCTCAACACCTGTTCACCTGGCCACATGCCAAAGGACTACAGGCATCTCCATTGCCTCTGGTATCTTAGCAAGTTCCTCAGCTGCACCAAACTCTTCATCAAGCCCCACTCTACTGAAGACAAAGGCCACTGCTTGACGAGGTCCTCGGCCTAGTCCGAAGAAGAAACAAGTTGCCTTCCATGTGCCATCTGACGATGATGCTGATGATGATGAACTTGCAGAAATCATCAGAGACAGGCAAGAGAGGGCCGCTAGAGACAAAGGCACAAATGTGCCACTGCTTTTGGATCCTAAGTTGATCCTCGACTACATTGATCTCTAGCACAAGGACCCAAACACTCCTATGCCCGATTTTCATCTGACACCTGGCCAAAGTCACATGCTGACCCATTTCATCTCTGAAGAGAAATTGAAATTTGAGAAGGCCAGACAAATCAAGAAGGCTCAGTTCAGGAAAGAGAAGTTCCTGAAGAACAATGTTGTCAAAATGACACCTGATGAACTCCTCAAGATCTAGTCTGAGATCAAAACCCTCAATGATAATTTCAATTCCTATTATGCTGATTGGCAAGGAGCCAAAGTCAGGTTTGTTAAACTGACTGAGAATTTCACCAATGTTGCAGCCCCATCGCAACAAGAAAGTCCTCATGCTGCAGCCTCTGCTCAGCAAACTAAAGAACATGCCAGCACCGCTGATGATTTTCAGCCTGCTGAAGAAAATGCTAGCTCCAGGGCTGATGATTCCATTCCAGCCGCTGATGAAACTGCTAGGGCATCCACTAGTGGTGCGCCTGAAGAAAATGAATAAGTCAGGGCAACTGCATCAGCTACGCCTGAAGAAATTCAACCAGATTCCTCAGCTCCTCCTGCACCTACACCAACTCCTACCCTTCCATCTGCATCAGATGTGAGGAAGACCAAGGCTGCAGAGAAAGCTGCAGTGAAGAAAAGGAAAGCATCATCTGCTTCAGATTCTTCAGCTCCGAAGAAAATGAAGACCATGACCAGCACTTTTGAGAACCCTATTTGATGTTGTTCCAATTTCCACCATACCATCTAAGGACCTTGTTCCTTATGGTGGAGAATATGCGATCCCTAGTGGATCTGATGAAGAACATCATTCTGTTGCTTCGTCAGAGCAGATTGATGAAGAAATTGAAGTGGATGCAATCCCTTCAACTCCTGCTGCTTCCTCGCCCATGCCTCAGTTCACAACTGAAGAGGCTGGCGTTGAAGAACTTGAAGATGAAGACGTGGACATTGGATGCTCCACGCCTGTGATGACTGATGACTTTTGGGAAAGTCAGCATCCCAATACTCCACTCTTCACCCCACTTCAGCAGATACCTTAGTCCCCCGCACCAACCGTTCAGCTGGGCTCTGAAGAAACTCGTCCCACCTCGTCTGTGCATGAAAAAATTCCAGCCACTAGTGCTGAAGAAACTGTTGCTGCTGATACGTTGCACATGCAACCTGCCACTGAAGAGGAACCAGAAATTCCTCAGCCTGAAGAACCTGAAATTCTTCAGCCTGTAGAACCTGAGATTGTGATTCCTGAGGTTGTGATGCAACTCACTGACACTCCTGTTCCCAAGCCAAAGGATCCATTCTCAAAGAAGCAAAAGTTCAAGGCTGCTGATTTCTTCAACGAGCATGTGTTCTTCACTGCTTATAATCCATATGATTCTGCTCGCATAAGGAAGATGCGTTTCTAGACTGCTAGTCAAGCAAACTTTTATTCCTCTGTGCTATTTGACAAAGACAAAGTCTTCGAGCATGCACACATTCCTCATGTGACATGGAATCTCTGCCGTGCTTCCAGCCAGTCCTCGGTGTTCTTCACGACGCTGGATTACTGAATTTCTGCATTGACATCTGTGATTGGAATGAAGAACTCATTCTTCAATTCTATGCGACGCTGCACATCACAGGAAATTTTGAAGATGTGAATTC
Organism: Triticum aestivum; assembly: GCF_018294505.1. Taxonomy (NCBI): domain Eukaryota; kingdom Viridiplantae; phylum Streptophyta; class Magnoliopsida; order Poales; family Poaceae; genus Triticum; species Triticum aestivum. The sequence continues at coordinate 121,763,047 of NC_057810.1, read as the reverse complement.
ATGGGTGCTGGATTGGATGTCTGAAAATACTCACTACAAGGCACCAGCAACGGAATTGCTTCGTGTCCTCCCACTCAGTCCTCCCCTTGATGGTGCTCGTTGCATCTACAATGAGCCTGTGCTTACAGATCATTACATGCAAGTGCTAATGAAGCCTTTGAAGCCAGGGCAAGCTCCTCGAACCAAATTCCTCGTCAAGGAATTACTATATGTGCCACGGACTGTCTATCGCATTCTGACGAAGACAATGAGTCCTATCAAGGTCACGACTCAAATGATGAAGAAGTTGTTGGCATCGTGAAGAATATGCTTTTCAACATCGTTCATGGCGTTCCCGTCAACTTCCATGATTTCTTCATGAGGACTCTGGCAAACATTGCTATGTCACCGTTTGAGCTGAAGCCTTATGCACCATGGATTATGAAATTCATCAGGACAAGGTCTTCACTCAACTACAAAGCTGATACTCTGAACCATGGCAGTTTCTTGCCTCTAATTGAAGTCCTCAAATGGACATTTTCCTCAGCTAATGACAAAGGCAAGGCAACTGCTGTGATAGATGAAGGCATTCATCCATTGGATGGTCAATTTCGCAAGGCTGCATCTTACTCCACCAATGATGACTCGGCCACACATGATTCTGCCGCCAACACCTCTGCCAAGCAAATTCCTCAAGCCACAGCACCCAGGGTGATGACTGATCGTGAGTTACTCCTCAGTCTTCATCAGAAAGTTGATCGCAACCATAAGTGGGTAAAGCTTCAGTTTGGTTCCATTCTTTACAACATGACCATAACCCACAATGCTGTGAAGAAAAACCAATACTACCTCCATGAAACCTTCAATTGTACCTGGGTTGTTCTATCTCATATCTACAGCGCCAAAGATCTGAAGAACATGGGTCTCAAGGAAGAATTTGACTGGTCTGCACCTCCACCGAAGAAATTCAAGAAGGTCAAGGTTCCTTCCTTGGTGGCCAGCTCCTATTCTTCATCGTGCGACACTAATGAAAATGAAGACTTGGACGACAATGTGGCAGGCCCTACTACGACAACCGGCCCCGGCAACGCTGGCGCTCCTCCATCAACTTGATATTCTTTAGGGGCGTTAGTCCTTAGTTTTGATCCTTTTGGTCATTCGATGACAAAGGGGGAGAAATCTGAGTTAGTCTTCAAGCGGGTCTATTATATGGGCGTTTTTTTTGCTAAGTTACAACTCTCGTTCTTCTGAAACTTTTATTGGATCGAGTTGTAATCTTAAACCCGATGGTGCTCTGATACTTTTGATGCACTGTGCTCTGATTTTGCATGCTTATTCCTCGTTAATATTATTACTCGCATGTTGAATCTCCTCAGGCACCATATTTCATCATGCATTTCAAATTCTTCATATTATATGGCAAATGCATGTATGAATTACAAGATATAGGGGGAGATCTACATGATTCAACTCTTGAAGTGTGCATTGCTTCAAAAGCAAATTCCTCACTATGCACATCTTCAGGGGGAGTTCTTCTATATCTTGCTATCAAATTCCTCAATATCAGTACTTACACTTCATATATTTATCCCCATTGAAAACTTAACCTATATTGTCATCAATCACCAAAAAGGGGGAGATTGTAAGTGCATCTAGTGCCCCTTACTAATTTTGGTGAATTGAAGACTTATAGGTTAAGGATCTAATGCGTTTGTGAGTGTACACAGATCTATAAGTCTATGAGGAGTTTTGATATTTACAGAGAAAGTTGACCCCTAAAAATGAATATCTTCGACTGAAGATTTTGGTATTTCTGAAGACTTTCATGAAGACTTTGAAAGTGAAGAAATTGGTGTGTCCGTGAAGACTTGATATTCATGCGAGGAATATGAAGCTTGAAGACTTTCATTTTCATAGTTTTGTTTTTCTCTTTCTTGAGTCATAGGAAACACAGTACTGTTAAAGGGGGTCGAGGAAATACTAAGGAAAAATTTCCATGTGATGCTCAACTCAAAATCCTACACCTACCAATCCCTTCGAGTGAAGCCATTGGAAATCTCATACAGTTCAGTCAATTTCTTCAGAAACAGAGACGAAGTTCTTCTGGTCGCTGAGGAATTTGTTCTGACTGAGGAGTTAGGAATTCGCCAGTTCGGATTGCCTACACAGTGAGGAACATGATAGCCCTGAGGAATTTGAGAGTCAAATTTCCGACCGTTGTTGTGCTACGCGCCAGCTATCCCAAAATATCTTATCCACATAACGGTCATATCATTGAAGGGCATTCATGTCTTATCATGTCGGGCTGCTCCCTAGGCTATAAATAGCCGCCCCCTACAACCACTAGCTGGTTGGCTGCTCCAAGAGAAACTGACACTTGTCATTTGAGAGCAACCCATCCTCCGAGGACTTTGAGCAAAAATCATCGAGTGAGGAAAATCCAAACCCAAACACCCACAAACCCAAGTGATTGAGCATCACTAAAGAGATTGATCCTGCATGGATCCGACGCTTGTTACCTTTGAAGACTGTGCTTCTTCCAGACGGTTAGGCATCATGGTCTAGAGCATCCAAGAGGAATTGTGGATCGCTGAGTGACCGAAGTCTGTGAAGGTTTGGAAGTCGCCTGAAGACTTACCACGAGTGATTGGACGAGGTCTGTGTGACCTTAGTTCAAGGAGAATACGGTGAGGACTTGGTGTCCTGAGCTGCGTGCTCAGCGACTGGGTGTCCGGGACTGTGTGTCCTCGAGTTTAAATACTCAACTGCTCCAACCAGATGTACAGCTGAGACAGCAGTTGGAACTAGTCTACCAAATCATTGTCTTCACCAACCCTACTGGTTCTATTTCCTCAAATCTTTCATTTCCTCATTACTGTGTTGAGTGATTGTTCATATCTGTGTTTGAAGACTTTGAGTGAAGACTTTCTCAATTTCCTCAGTTCAATTTCTTCAGTCTGTTTGTCTTCATCTTGTGTTATCCTGTGTTTACGCTTTCTGTATTCTGTGTTTGTCTTCATTTCATCATGATGACCATGCCTGTATTCTGTTATGCTTACTCTTGAGTACTTATTCCACTACAAGTAGTTCTTCACTAAGGAATTTCCTCACTGGCAAATTCCTCAGTGAAGAAGTCATAAAAATCGCCTATTCACCCCCCCTCTAGTCGATATAACGCACTTTCACAAGACAATAAAGCTTCTACAATCAGATCATGGAGGTGAGTACATGAGCCAGGAGTTTGATGATCATTTGAAAAGTCAAGGTATAGTACCTCAGCTCACACCTCCGGGCACGCCAGAGAGAAACGGCGTGTCAGAACGGAGGAATAGGACCTTGTTGGACATGGTCCGGTCAATGATGAGCAAATTGGATTTACCCTTGTCATTCTGGGGATACGCTCTAGAAACCGCAACTTTCACACTTAATAGGGTACCATCAAAATCCATAGACAAGACACCACATGAGATGTGGACCGGGAAGAGTCCCAGTTTGTCTTTTGTAAAGATTTGGGGTTGTGAAGCATTTGTCAAGCGACTTATGTCAGACAAACTTACACCTAAATTGGATAAATGCATATTCGTGGGATATCCGAGGGAAACCTTGGGATATAGCTTCTACAACCAGGAAGAGAACAAAGTGTTTGTTGCTCGGAACGGGGTTTTCCTTGAGAAAGAGTTTCTCAGTCGGGAGGCCAGTGGGAGGACGGTTCGACTCGAAGAAATTCGAGGACCACTCGGGGACGGCTCGGCTGGTGATGAGATCATACCGGAGTCAGTCAGGGAACCTGTAGTGGAAGCGGCACCGGAACCACGAAGGCCGGAAAGATTGCGCAGAGTGCGTGATGTATTGTTGCTAGAAAGCGACGAGCCGACCACGTATGCGGAAGCGATGGTGAGCCCAGATTTCGAGGCATGGTTGGAGGCCATGAGATCCGAGTTAAAGTCCATGGATGAGAATCAAGTCTGGGACTTGGTTGATCCACCGCCTGGCGTAACGGCCATTGGTTGCAAATGGGTCTGTAAAAAGAAAACCGATGTGGATGGAAATGTTCAGATCCACAAAGCTCGGCTTGTCGCTAAAGGTTATGGACAAGTTCAAGGAATTGACTACGACGAGACTTACTCGCCGATAGCGATGCTGAATTCGGTGAGAATCATACTAGCTATAGCTGCATATTTCGATTACGAGATATGGCAGATGGATGTCAAAACGGCTTTCCTTCACGGAAATTTAACCGAGGACGTGTATATGATACAGCCCGAGGGTTTTGTCGATCCGACTAGCACTAGTAAGGTATGCAAGCTCAAGAGATCCATTTATGGGTTGAAGCAAGCATCTCGGAGTTGGAACATTCATTTTGATGAGTTCGTCACTGGTCTCGGTTTCATCAAAAGCGAAGAGGACTCTTGTTTATACAAGAAGTTAAGTGGGAGCTTGATAGTGTTTTTGATCTTGTATGTGGATGACATACTACTGATCGGAAACGATGTTTTGATGTTGAACTCGGTCAAGGGATCATTGAATGGCAAGTTTTCGATGAAAGACCTTGGTGAGGCAGTGTATATTTTAGGCATTAAGATCTATAGAGACAGATCGAGGAGGCTTCTCGGCTTAAGCCAGAGCACGTACATAGATAAAGTGTTGAAGCGGTTCAACATGAGTGAGGCGAAGAAAGGGTTCTTGCCACTCTCACATGGTATAAGGCTAAGCGAGACTCAGAGTCCTTCGACATCTAATGAGCGAAGCAGGATGAGTAGGATTCCGTATGCCTCGGCAATCGGATCCATCATGTATGCCATGATATGTACAAGGCCTGATGTTGCTTTTGCAATAAGCCTAACAAGTAGATACCAGGCCAACCCAGGTGAGAGTCACTAGGCAGCGGTAAAGACTATTTTGAAGTACCTGAAAAGGACTAAAGAGATGTTCCTAGTTTATGGGGGCGAGGAAGAGCTCGTTGTAAGGGGTTGCGCCGATGCTAGTTTCCAAACCGACAGAGATGATTGTCGATCACAGTCTGGATTCATGTATGTCCTGAACGGAGGAGCAGTGCACTGGATGAGTTCCAAGCAGGATATGGTGGCCGATTCTACCACAGAAGCCGAATACATTGCGGCTTGTGAAGCTGCAAAGGAAGGTGTTTGGATCCGGCATTTTCTGGATGATCTTGGTATTTTCCCAGCCTCGGTGAAACCATTGGACCTTTATTGTGATAATTCTGGTGCCATCGCACAAGCCAAGGAGCCGAGGAATCACCACAAGGTCAGACACATAGATCGGAAATATCACCTGATACGAAAGATCGTAAAGAATGGTGATGTAGAGTTATGCAAGATTCACACGGATGCAAATGTTGCAGATCCGTTGACTAAGCCGCTTCCACAACCCAAGCATGAGGGGCACGTTAGAGCTATGGGCATTCGATGTCTATTTGATTGACTCTAGTGCAAGTGGGAGACTGTTGGAGATATGCCCTAGAGGCAATCATGTATGATGATATTTCCTATGTGTTTATGAATAAAGATAGTCCTTGGACATTATCAATGATGTGTATCAGCAAGTACGTGACTTGTTTGTGGGACTATGCATTGTATGATGAGTGTCCTAAAAGGTCCCTAGTCGAAAGGGATGTGCGGACGCGTAGCCGACTAGACTAGCATATGACACGGTCGATGGCTCGGTCTCACTAGCCATGGAGCATTGGATGCTAACCGGATAATATGGACTTGGAAAGGTCTGGTCGGATTCGACATAGTCGGATCCGAGTCGAGATAAGGTCCAAGTCAGACAGACCCAACTATGAGGCGCAACGATATGTCGTCTGTGAGTCTCTAGTACAACATACGCTCTATGTCCTAAGACCTGAGCTGACGCATGTACTCGAGATGGTGACAGACTTGCTTTGGGCCGACCAAACGCTACTCCGTGACTAGGTAGTTACAAAGGTAGGTTTCGGGTATGTCCAGTCCCATGCTGCGAGACATGGTCGAGCAAGATGGGATTTTCCCCTCCGATCAGGAGAGACATACTCTGGGACCCTCGTGTGATCCGACCAGGATAAGCATGGCCATGCAACAGGGATTATGAGATAATCCAGTTTGTGGTCGGTATCACTGGAACGAGAAAGAGGTCGGGCTAGCACAAGGATGATAGTCTCGCCTTGAGCCCGACAACATATATCGTGTGGCAAAGGGAATAGAAGTGTGACACGTTGTACAGGTTCGCCTAACCAGCTTCATAGTTTGCTTGGTGGTCGGCACGCCTTGCTAGAGGCCGCTACCAACCGTGCAGGTCGGAGGTGATCCGAACTGCGACCAAGCCGACTTGAACCTAAGGGGTCGCGCGCTTAAGGGAAGGAACCTACGAGGTCGGTTCGTAGGACACTGGTCGGATGTGATCCGAACTGGACTAGGAACGTGACCGAGTAGACTTTGGGCTTTAGGGTCCGTGCGAGGCCCAAGTGTTGAGCCCGCGACGGATGCTTATATAAGGTGGAGGTGCAGCGCACTTATTTGGTTGATCACTTCGGCGCTGCGACTAGGGTTTGCATGTGTTTCGAATAGCCACCTCCACTCGCTGCCGACTGTGTGATCGGACCTAGCAGTCCGCCGCACGGTGTTCCTCCTGCACGCATGGATACCGTTAGAGGCGGTGCACTTGCACTACTCCGGCGAACTTGTACATGGGATCGGACGACCGGCTGTTCGAGGGAGATCGGACAAGGAGGAGACGATCCACGCAGATGCGCGGCCCCAACTCTTCTTCCGCTGCACGGCACTGCGCGTCTAGTGGTAACGAACTATGATCCATCTCCCGTAGCATGTTCTTGGTTGTTCCACGTGTAGGAAATTTTAATTTGCAGTTGAAGCACCCTACCGTAGAACCCAACAGTCGCAGCCTCGTCTCCTCCCTCGCCTTCCTCTCTGACACATCCTCCCGCCTACACACCTCCAGCTCCCTCAATGCCCTCCTAAGTCTTTCCTCCAACTCTCCCATCTCCTGTTTCCACTTCTGCATCCTCCCAGCTACCGCCCTAAGAGCATCAGCCACCTTCTCACCCATGTTTCTGAAGGAAATATGCCCTAGAGGCAATAATAAAGTTATTATTTATTTCCTCATATCATGATAAATGTTTATTATTCATGCTAGAATTGTATTAACCGGAAACATGATACATGTGTGAATACATAGACAAACATATAGTCACTAGTATGCCTCTACTTGACTAGCTCATTAATCAAAGATGGTTATGTTTCCTAACCATAGACATGTGTTGTCATTTGATTAATGGGATCACATCATTAGGAGAATGATGTGATTGACATGACCCATTCCGTTAGCCTAGCACTTGATCGTTTAGTATATTGCTATTGCTTTCTTCATGACTTATACATGTTCCTGTAACTATGAGAATTATGCAACTCCTGTTTACCGGATGAACACTTTGGGTACTACCAAACGTCACAATGTAACTGGGTGATTATAAAGGAGTACTACAAGTGTCTCCGAAGGTACATGTTGAGTTGGCGTATTTCGAGATTAGGTTTTGTCACTCCGATTGTCGGAGAGGTATCTCTGGGCCCTCTCGGTAATGCACATCATTATAAGCCTTGCAAGCAATGTGACCAAATGAGTTGGTTACGGGATGATGCATTACGGAACGAGTAAAGAGACTTGCCGGTAATGAGATTGAACTAGGTATTGGATACCGACGATCAAATCTCGGGCAAGTAACATACCGATGACAAAGGGAACAACGTATGTTGTTATGCGGTTTGACCGATAAATATCTTCGTAGAATATGTAGGAACCAATATGGGCATCCAGGTTCCACTAATGGTTATTGACCGAGAATAGTTCTAGGTCATGTCTACATAGTTCTTGGACCCGTAGCGTCCGCACGCTTAACGTTACGATGACAGTTTTATTATGAGTTTATAAGTTTTGATGTACCGAAGTTTGTTCGGAGTCCCGGATGTGATCACGGACGTAACGAGGAGTCTCGAAATGGTCGAGACATAAAGATCGATATATTGGAAGCCTATATTTGGACATCGGAATCGTTTCGGGTGAAATCGGCATTTTACCGGAGTACCGGGAGGTTACCGGAACCCCCCGGGGGGTTATTGGGCCTACATGGGCCTCGAGGGAGAAGAGGGAGGAGGCAGGAGGGGGCCGCGCGCCCCTCCCCTTCCTAGTCCGAACAGGACAAGGGAAGGGGGGCGGCGCCCCCCCCCCTTTCCTTCCCCTCTTCCTCCTCTTTCCCGCCTTCTCCTATTCCAACTAGGAAAGAAGGGAGTCCTACTCCCGGTGGGAGTAGGACTCCCCCCTTTGGCGCGCCCTCCTTGGCCGGCCGCCTCCTCCCCCCTGGCTCCTTTATATACGGGGGCGGGGGGCACCCCATAGACACACGAGTTGATCTACGGATCGTTCCTTAGCCGTGTGCGGTGCCCCCCTCCACCATATTCCACCTCGGTCATATCGTCGCGGAGTTTAGGCGAAGACCTGCGCCGGTAGAGCATCATCATCGTCACCACGCCGTCGTGCTGAAGGAACTCATCCCCGAAGCTTTGCTGGATCGGAGCCCGGGGATCGTCATCGAGCTGAACGTGTGCTGAACTCGGAGGTGTCATACGTTCGGTACTTGGATCGGTCGGATCGTGAAGACGTACGACTACATCAACCGCGTTGTCAGAATGCTTCCGCTTACGGTCTACGAGGGTACATGGACAACACTCTCTTCTCTCGTTGCTATGACATCACCATGATCTTGCGTGTACGTAGGAATTTTTTTTGAAATTACTACGTTCCCCAGCAGTGGTATCAGAGCCAGGTTTTATGCGTTGATGTTATATGCACGAGTAGAACACAAGTGAGTTGTGGGTGATACAAGTCATACTGCTTACCAGCATGTCATACTTTGTTTCGGCGGTATTGTGAGATGAAGCGGCCCAGACCGACATTACGCGTACGCTTACGCGAGACTGGTTTCACCATTACGAGCACTTGTGCTTAAAGGTGGCTGGCGGGTGTCTGTCTCTCTCACTTTAGCTGAATCGAGTGTGGCTACGCCTGGTCCTTGCGAAGGTTAAAACAGCACCAACTTGACGAACTATCGTTGTGGTTTTTATGCGTAGGTAAGAACGGTTCTTGCTAAGCCCGTAGCAGCCACGTAAAATTTGCAACAACAAAGTAGAGGACGTATAACTTGTTTTTGCAGGGCATGTTGTGATGTGATATGGTCAATACGTGATGCTATATTTTATTGTATGAGATGATCATGTTTTGTAGCCGAAGTTATCGGCAACTGGCAGGAGCCATATGGTTGTCGCTTTATTGTATGAAATGCAAACGCCATGTAATTGCTTTACTTTATCACTAAGCGGTAGCGATAGTCGTAGAAGCAATAGATGGCGTAACGACAACGATTCTACGATGGAGATCAAGGTGTCGCGCCGGTGACGATGGTGATCACGACGGTGCTTCGAAGATGGAGATCACAATGTAACACCCCGGATGTAACTTTCCATCTTTGTAACTCCAACTCTTGCCATTTTCGGCCATGTGATATGATATTCCCTCCGTGGTTGGGTTTTGTCTTTTGTTTTGCATTTTATTCATGTCATGCATATCATATCATGTCATCATGTGCATTTCATTTTGCATACGTGTTCGTCTCATGCATCCGAGCATTTTCCCCGTTGTCCGTTTCGCAATCCGACACTCCCACATGCACCGGCGCACCCCTCTTGTCTCTTTTCGTGTGCGGGTGTTGAACGTCCTCGGAATGGACCGAGCCTTGCCAAGTGGCCCTGGTATAGCACCGGTAGACCACCTGTCAAGTTTCGGGTCATTTGGAGCTCGTTTGGTACTCCAACGGTTAACCGCTTATCCGCAAAGGCCTCTTTTGAGTTGCAGCCCAACACCCCTCCAAAACAGCCCAACAACCCATCTAACTCCCCTCCATGCTCTCGGTCATTCGATCACGATCGTGTGGGCAAAAACCGCACCTCATTTGGACACTCCTAGCTCCCTCTACCTATAAATATAGATCCCTTCCCCGAAATCCGGACGAAACCCTAGTATCCCTGCTCCCCTCGCGCCGCCGGACGAAATCCGGACGGCCGGACACATCCGCTCGCGCCACCGGACGAATCAGGCCGCGCCACGTGTCGCCGCCGCGCCAGCCCCCGCCGCCGGCCCGCGAGGCCCGCCGCGGGCCCTCCCGCGCATGTTCCCGGGCCGTGCCCCGCGCCCCGTGCCCCGCCGCCGCGGTCTCGCGCTGCCT